>NC_065517.1:9025479-9072532 GCF_006386435.1 Epinephelus moara | reverse complement strand
GCAGCTTCTGCTCAGGTAGAGAGGCTGTGTTTTGCCCTGGTGTGTTTTTTCGCTGATTGGGTTCTGCAGGTTCTCTGCTGGTACACTGGAGACGGGGATCAAGCAGTTTGTCTCACTCGGGATAGATTGTGCTTTTTTTGGTTCATAGTTTTTGATTGATGTGCGATTTATTCGGCTTTCCTTCCTTTCACTCGCTCATGAACATGTCATCAAAATGCGCTGTCGTCGCATTATTCATGGCGTACGATGTGGATTGCCAGGAAATATCCCATCTGTCTGTTTAGATTACAGACCTATTGGCAGAGATTCATATCCGATATATTTCCACATATGAAGGCCTGAATCTGATCTGACAATAGCCGATATCATGCGTTTTTTTCCTGTTTACACGTTCATGTTACAGATCCGATCTGTGCCACTTGAGAGGAAAAAATCGGAATTGGGTCACTTGAATTATGTAGTGTAAAGTAGGTCTTTGTTTTGTCACTGGTTGGTTATCCATGGGTACCTGACACGATGACGGACTCTGACGTTAGCTAATGTTAGCTATTAACTTAAATGGTGACCACGATAAAGATTTTCTTCTAAACATCATCATGTTTATATTGCCATCGTGAGCATATTACCTAGCCTACTAGGGATGCACAATGTTGGATTTTCTGCCGATATCAGATATGTCGATATATAACAACTTATTTATCCGCACTTTGGCCGATTCCGATATTTCATTTTAAAGCCAATATTGGTCGTTACCGATGATGTGCCGATATTATCGTGCATCCCTAGAGCCTACATTTCTTGCATTTACTTCACCAAGACAGCTTGGGAAAGAAAAAAACAAATTATGAGCCTCAACTTTTGTCAACGTTAAAGTTTAGTTTTCCTAACAATTACCATTACAGCCTGACAGAGCTGCTGGCCTGGTTAAAGATGCTTAGCACACTAAAGTAAAGGTGTTTATCAGAGAGAAGCTGCTCACAGTACAGTTATGATTATTCCTGTAAGGGTAGCAGGGTGTTTTTATTCCGTGCCTATGTACTGCTTCATAACCTTTATCTTATGGAGCAACCTGAGCTTGTATGATACTGTGACGGCATGGGGTGAGATGAGGATTCAAGGAGAATAAAGACACAGCAGTGACGCAGCTAATAAACCTGAAACGTGACACAGGGGTCTCCCGTTACACAACGTCAAAAACAGACAACAAAAACACTCAAACTCCTGCTGCTCTACATTTTCCCACAAGTTTCCTCTGACCTTGCGTCAGAATTGAGAAAAACAACTTCTGTGTCACACGTGCTCACGTTCAACCCTACCTATGCTTATACAGTATCTAGTGTAGGATGTGTTATCCTATTGGAGAACTAAAAGTGCCCCAGGCAGTCACTCCTGCCAAAACATGTCACTCACTCCTGGTTTCCCCGTCCTTTTGTGGTCAAAGGGCACTGCACGAGGTGGTTTGCATAATTTGTGTACTCATGTGTTTTGTCAGCATTGCTACTTGTTTTTCCACTTCCCATCTTCATGTTTGCTTCTTTTCCTTGGATAATGATAAAAGTCAATACAAAACAATACAATACAGTATCTCAAAGCTTGCTGTTTAAGAAGCATTTCTAGTGCAACATCTGTTTTTCCCAGCATACCTCAGCACATACATGCTCACCCATATGTCATTAAGTAAATAAAACTTGTGATAAGACCTAAGAGATATAAGTGCTCTGAGTCTACCTACAGTTATCTACAAACACTATTTTGCTCTACTATTCTTTGATAGATCCCACAATGGTCAAACCCTCCAACGCCCTTTAAATTCCAGAATTGCTGATCTGCTTTGACATAAATGTGTCCTACATATCTTAACATGTATTAGAGGTCTGCTGCAGCATGTGACAGTGGTATTTAACCTCAGACTCACAGAAGACTGCTGACCAAGCATTGACCAACCACTGCGGATGTTTCCTGTGGTCAGAGTTTTAGTCCTGCTGACATTTCTTGGAGACAAAAAGAATCACTTTGCTTTTTTTTTTGCTCTGGTAGCATTAGACTGAAAACTAGAACATACTAAAGGGAAGGAATAAGAGACAGAATTCGAAGTGCTTTGCCTAGGGTTTGGCAATATGACAACAATAAAGGGGTAGCCTAGTGATTTAGCATTAACATATTCATATATCCTGAATTTTAGTCCCTAGACTACACTACGTCAAGCTCCAGAAACACTGGATTCCACATTTCCCATAATGCAACCAACTGCATCTTTTTGTTAGACTCTCTGTGCTAGGTAAACACGCATGTCTTTCAAAATCCACACCATAATTTGTGAATTACACTTTCTGTTATAAATGTCTGATCTCCAAGCTAAGGCTGAGATAACCCTAATGCCAGGGTTATTTTTTTAAACTTGAAAATGCATTTTCAGAGCCGCAGAAGACATAATTCACATGACATGATTAAGGACTTTGGTTTGTCACTATTTTTGGAATTTGACCAGCAACACTGTGGGATGTTTGCTGCCTGGAAAATTCTTAGTCATGTCTGAGTTTTCTGAGAAAGTTTAGCAATGTATCTTCATACAGCAATTCATATTATGTCCTACAAAAATGGACACACAACAGTTTGTATTATATCCTACCAATTAGCACCCTACAAATGATGTTACACACTTAATGTAAAGTTATGTACGTACTATAAGGTTCTGTTGGTCAGGTTTAGGCAAGTAAAGGTACTGCGGTTAGGTTTAGAAAAAGAAACGTAGTGATGATGCAAATTAAAATAATTAAGTGACTCATCTCATCTTATTCACTGAACTAAGTTCAGTCAAAGTTCACACAGTTCTAAATAATGGTCTAAGAGCATTAGTCATATGACCTCTAGTTTTCAGAAACACATGGCTATACACTAATAACTGGCTCATAATTACGTGGGATATGTACGAATTTTGATGCATTGCTTTTCCTAGGAAAACGTTCTAACGGTGCACGAGAACAGCCTGTGTTAAGTGAGACATAAATGTATGTCCTACCCAAGAGGTAGATGACAGCTCTGTGGTATCTGTGTACTAAGTGTTGAGATCACACCTAAGTGTTTTCCTGGTCACTCTTTCCCTTCCACTCAATGTTTATTCCTACTGTTGCTCGTCTTTGTTATTGTACGCTTTGTCTCCCTAAGGCAGTTAGTGTCTCTGTGTAGCTTTTCCCAAACATGTTTGCTTCAAGGTCACAAAGAAAAGTGGATGTAGATACAAACTAGGTACAGTATGATTAATGAACAGGATCTAAAAAAGGAAACCTGCAACTTGGAAGACATTTGGAGACTGGATGTCTGAGCAAACTGACAATACAGTGCGTGTGTTTGTGTGTGTGTGTGTGTGTGTGTGTGTGTGTGTGTGTGTGCACCACTAAGTAAATGTGTACATAGATACAAGATCAACAGTGTCCTATAATAGCATCGCCAGGCTTTGTTTTGTAGTCAGCATCTGTAGCATGAGTATTAAACAGAAGTGTCTTCCTGGAGACAGTTTTGTTTGTGTCTTAAATAGTTTTCCGTTTCGTTGTGAAACAATAATCACTCTGACTTACAGCTTGTTGTGTGAGGATTTTCTCATACACTCATTCTGTCTTGCTTTGTCTCCCTGTGTCTCTGCAGCATGGGTGGGCTCTCTCTCCATGGGGATGATCTTCTTCTGCTCTCCCATCGTCAGCGTCTTCACCGACATCCTCGGATGCAGAGTCACCGCAGTGGGCGGCGCTGCTGTTGGCCTGGTTGGCCTACTGGCCAGCTCCTTTGTCACGTAAGGAAAAAAATAAGCTTTTCAATTCAAAAGGACATCATGTGACCAATGCATACAGAATACATGTCACCTACTCCTACAAGGTCGTTGTGGTAGCAAGTAGGGGTGTAAATCACAAGTTTCATCACATAACAGTATCATATACATTTTTTGGACAACATTACGATATTTGCTGATATCCTGACACAATTTTGATTTGATTCAATTCAGGGCCTTGTGATTGATATAGACGTATCTTAAAGACAGTGACAAGTATCGTTGTAATTGTTGATAATTAAATCAATATATCAATCTGTATCGATGTACCATGAACACCCCAAGTAGTGAGTAACTTCAGTCCTCAGTTAAGAGTATCAGTAAGCCAACAGATTCATGTAACCCTTTATGGTCTCGATATATTGAATGATCAGTAGCTTGACTTGGGGAGCTTGTTCAACACCAAATCAAAAATACATATTTTTCCTCTTCCCTGTAGTGCTCTTTATCAATCTAGAATGTTTTGGTGTGAGTTGACAAGTGCTGAAGATATCGGTCGTAGAGATGTCTGCCTCCGAACTACACCCGCAAACTATATTTCTGCAAAGAAGAAAGCATACATCGTTACGTTAGCACCAGGTTACAGCTCAACTGATGAGGACGCCATTAATGTTTACATCTCGCGCTGTCACAAGCACGAGCCTCTCGTCCATGAGTAGATGCACACTTCCTTTATATGGTTTGGCACTTTGAGAGCCACAAGCTGAGTGCCATCTAGTTCCATTATATTGGAGAGAAGGCAGACATCTCTGCGGCCAATATCTCTAACACTCGGCAACTCACACCAAAACAATCTATACTGATAAATAGCACTACAGGTAAGAGGAAAAATATGTATTTTTGATTTGGTGTAGAATCATCCCTTTAAACCTGCAATAACTATTCTTGGGCAGTGAAAACAAATTGTTAACATAATGTTAACATATAATCACCTTGGCCAGCTTGTTAGTAGTCACTTATTTAAACATCGAGCAACATGATTAGCAACTCATTTGGAGTGTGGTTTGCATCCACCTGATGAATGTAAGTCCAATTTTCACTCTGTTTTAGTTCTGTTTTGGTCTCTGCCAAATCCCAAGGGAGATACCTGTCTCTTTAGCTGCTAAATGCTCCATTATGTTCACCAGCTGTTGCTGACTGTGCCTGTCTGCTGTTTGTTGCTGAGTCGCTAGTGCACATATCCCCTTTTAGCTTTTATCAAGACTCTGTGGGCAAGAGGCTCTGCACTTAGCACTGCATTGTTAATAATTTCCTGGAACCACATACGTCTACACGTGAGGAAACACTGGTACCACCACACAGACATTTGTTATCCAAACAAAGCAGCAAAGGTTCAACCCTTAGTCACTTTCAAGTGCAATGAATACATAATAAAACAGCTGAATTACAGCTTATCAAGTGGCGGTCAAAAAGCATTTCACAAAAAATGGGTTGACAGCCGAGTTTTGCAGCAGACAGTGCAAGGTGCAAAATATCTTGGTCATGTGATATCTGTTAAGATTTATTTACCTCAAACAGGACTTTGAAACCACTTGGAGCCACCGTCCCGTATTTATTTGGACCTTGACCGCTAGACTTAAATCATTTTACCTAGATGTATAAGCATCACAGACAGAAGTCAAACACATGCCAAAATATTGTACCTGGTAAGAGTTCATTAATTCATTCATTCACTTTTATTTATTCTGATGTCATGCCTTTGGCCCATTCCACACACCATCTTTTTTTTTTTTTACAACCATCCTCTAGTCGTTTTATAAACTAGAAAAAACTAAAACTAAACTAAAAATACAAACAAGCAACAAAATATTAGTAATAAAGATTTTTCTATTTCTCTAGAGAGCTTCAGCAGCATATGGACTGATCTGAGTGCAGAGCTGTGTTTATTTATTTATCTCACTGAGATCAAGATCTCTTACAACTAATTAATTGTGATTAATAACAAATCAACAAAACAATTTAATCATACTGGGCCGTCAGACGCACTGATAAAAATGTCCACAAATACCATTAAATATCAGTAGAATCCAATTTGAATCAATGTTTTCTGAGTGAGGCGTTCAACATGAGTTTTCTCAGACAATCTACTATCTAACCAAATTGCTCAGCACTTATAATGCTGCTCTGTATTAATAAGATTTACATTAAGACCATGAATCACATTCATGAACCATGAATGACGGTAAGCTGGAGAAAGTCTGACGTAGAACTGATGGCATGAAGGTCAGCATAAAATTGTAGTGAAGTGCTCAGCTGGGAAAAACATTTTATTTTTGCACAGTAAATAGCAGAAGACCGAATATTGATCCTTGAGGAACACCTTTATCAACCACCTTAGGACTTGAACTTTAGACCCCAAAAGGACATGGTGTTTGACTACTTTCACTAGCCCAACACCTATTAACCTTGCTGGTTTATTTTCATGAAAAAAAAAGCAAAATGTCGTGAAATACAAGAGGCCTTTTCTTCTAGGCCAGCACTCCATTGACTCGGTGAGCTTTAGTGCCACGTTTTAAGGTGCTATCTATTTAGAGGTGGTGAAATTTAAGTGTTTTCTCTAAATGTCTTGCCCTTTGCTTTATTTTCTGTTGGCTTTGTTGTGAGACAACCGGGTAGCTGTGTTAACATACAGAAACATAGTCTCCATCCTTTGGTCTCCACTGGTTAGCTAACGTTAGCCCTTGCCACTCTGCGCTGCTCCCACCCGACCAGGTCGTGTCCACTGTTTGGTGGGGGCGGTGTTACTAGCAGTTATTGCCAAATGAGCTAGCTACCTCCACCAGACAGGGATGGTGCGCAGTGCAGTAAACTGAAGAGTAGCAAAATTAATAGACCAACATACATAATTGGTCAATATTCTCCGCAGTTAACCGATTAACAGTTAACCGCTGACATTCCTAATTTGAATCGGCTGTCAGCAGAATCATCAAACCTTAATAAAGCGACTAATATAACAAAATGTTGTGGGATCAAAAACAGTTAGACACAATGTTACACATTCACAAAATGCCAAGAAAACCATAATCCTCTGCTGCTGGCAACTGAACCACTTCAGTAGGTAGCATAATTATACTTTTTCACTGTTGGATTAATTATACAACTTTTGAATGTGCAGATAATAAGAAAAGCTGAGGACAACCCATAATTAAACATTTACTTGCTCAATCTTGTTGATGGATCTTCCATGGAGCAAATATTAATGTCAGCAGTGAGCCATAAGGCTGTATCCTTATGCATCTTGTTGTTTTGCCCTGTCACAGGTCCCTGGGCCCCCTGTATTTCACCTATGGCATTGTATTTGCCTGTGGCTGCTCTTTCGCCTACCAGCCCAGCTTGGTCATCTTGGGCCACTACTTCAAGAAGCGCCTGGGTCTGGTCAATGGCATTGTAACGGCCGGCAGCAGCATCTTCACCATCACCTTGCCCTTCGTGCTGTCGGGCTTGCTGGAAAAAGTGGGCCTCCAGAACACCATGCGCGTTCTGTGCATCCTTATGTTCATACTGATGCTGGCTGGCTTCACCTACAAGCCCCTGATGCCAGTCAAACCCAGCAACACCCGCACAGGAAGCAAGTGCCCGCCCTTGGGTGAGATCTTCAACATCAATATCTGGAG
This sequence comes from Epinephelus moara, assembly GCF_006386435.1. Taxonomy (NCBI): domain Eukaryota; kingdom Metazoa; phylum Chordata; class Actinopteri; order Perciformes; family Serranidae; genus Epinephelus; species Epinephelus moara. The sequence continues at coordinate 9,065,095 of NC_065517.1, read as the reverse complement.
GTCTTTGGGATATCGCATTTGGGCTTTTGGAATCCCTGCAGCCCTCTATGGCTACTTTGTGCCTTATGTTCACCTGGTAAGTTTGTGTTTTCTGCTATTTCTCAATCAAATTTGATTTCACTGACCATCACACCTATCGTGTACTCATGTTGTTTGTGTTGCTGGACATCATCACCCCACTCTCTGAGCCAAAGGTCAGTCTGATGACGAATAACAGCACGTAAATGCCAACAGAGGGATTCCATGGTGTGATTTCCCAGTATCCTAATCTCTTGTTTTGGAGGATGTGTTTATTGGCAAGAGGCAGGAGTAAGGGTGAGGTTAACTAGAGAGCTTCAACAACACAGATATCAAAACACGTACTAGCAACGTGAGATTTATTGATGTGAAAGGTAAGGAGGGGAAGTCTGATTCCCAGCCAGGGTCTTCCAGGCATACAGCGTCGGTACAGGGTTACCATGAGATGATTTATGACTCTTAAGGTGTACTTCAGCATTTAGGAACATAGAATATGTAAGGTTGTCTCTGTCAGTTAAGAGGGTCTATTTAAGAAAAGGTCCTCTAAAAATCTATAGATACAATAGGAGTTGTATGTTGTTTGTAGTTTTGTAATTTGGGTCAATCAAGTTTTCATTTTAAAGATGTAGCCAATGGAACATGGTCCAGCCGGAAGCAGAGACTCTGTTGCGAGTCAGGACTTCCTCTTCCATGCACCGGTCATTTCAGCTTATCTCTATAAACAGATATCTGTATATGAATGTGGATAATTAAATGTTAAAAAAGCTAGATCGTCTTGTTCCAAATAGCATTTCAGCAACTACTTTCCACCTCTCCACACAGATTGTTTACCTGCTGCTCAAACATGATTGGTCAATACTACTTGGACTACAAATGAAAATCAGGACGCTTTTGATACCAAAATCTTGTCGTGTTTACTACAGCCTAACTAACTGGGCTACATCCTACAAAGTGCACGTCACAGCAGTTTCCCAATTCCCTCACAGCTGCATGTGTCCACATGTGACACTTAAGCTGTGCGGTCCTGATGAAAGTAACTAAATATGTCAGGAAGGCTCAATCTCTAGCTCTCATTTCAGTCAGGACACAGTTCTGTCACAGGTGTCACATTCCCTGAATCTCCCTTTATTTAAACTTTATGATGGAAAAATATGATATTGGAGAAAACACCTTCTTGGGAGGGCTGGAGAGCAGAGACTGGATGTGTTGGAGTGACTCAGGAGGTGACTGTTTATTTGGACACGATGACGCTGTTGTTGGAGGGAGATCAGCCTGTCCCAGGGATGTGTTTTCCCAACACTTCTCCTGTGTCTGCTACTCAGACTGCGACACTGCAGGGGCCTGGCTGCAGCCTCAGCGCCACCCCTGGCCTCAGAGCCCCAGCACTCGTCCTTTACTACACAGAGCCCCTTCCTCCCTGCATTTAAGGTCAAGTCCCGGCCTTCTGACACTGCACCGGAAGAAGGAGGGAAAAAACAGGGGTCAAACTGCATATTGTTCAGCTTTTCAGGAAGCGAGTCCTATCAGTTCCTTAAAACCTCTCAACACTTTTCTTTCCCTGGAGCATATGTGCATGAGTGTGTGTCCTTTTAGAGCCCCACTGCCACAGTTCCATGTGTGTTTTTCCTCAGTCCAAATCAAGCTGTACATATCTGAAGACAATAAAAGTGTAAAGTCCAATGGAGGTAGTCTAACACACACACACACTTGCACACACTTGCACACACTTTTCCAAGTATTACTGATTACAGATAAGATGCTGGCCTTCAGGTATGGCGATGTTTGCTCAATTCGTGGGCTGATAAAAGGCGTGGTAGCGTCTCTCTGTTGACTTTGCAAAAAGAACAAATTGAAGAACAGCACATGAGAAAGTTTGGTCATATCAGCCAGGCAAGTAATACTTATCCTCTTTTTTGTATCAGTATGGCTCATTCTTAACAGATTCACATTAGCAGCATACAGAATGGTATTGTTTCATAGAAAGCTGTCTCTACTTAAAAAGTAAGCTTGTTTCAGTGTGTGTAATGAGGGGCACCTGCAGTGCTGCGGCGTGTGGGCTGGAAGAGGGCTGGATGTTTAATGACCATAAAACAGTCGAGGAGAGAGAGAGCAGAGAAAATATGGGTTGGTGCACAGTGGGGCTCTGAAAGGGAAAATTCACCCCAAAACACACTGTTAAATCAACTTTAAAGAGTGTGTAGTTGATGTGCCATTTTCTACTTTAGATTTTCTTTTTTGTGTGTTTAACTAAGTGTCGATATCATGTTGATGCCAGCAACTATAGATATTTTTCCAAGCAGACAGACTTCACAAGAGAAGCACAGGTGTTACTAATAAGTTACTGGTCGCTCCGCTCCATTTCGTCACATCTAAATGGAAGGCAGTCAACGTTAATGTTATTAACTACTCCTGTGTTTGACTGCTGTGAGAAAGCTCTACTTTAGAGTTTATATGAGTCTAGTCCCCAATCCCTTATAAAAATCAAATCAACATTGTATACATCTTACTAACAAAATACTGTTAGGTAAGTTCAGGTATGTTCAACAGACTGAATCACTGTGATGTCTTGCTAACAACAATAGTCACTTCAAGGTAGAAAACTGTATGTGTAGTCGGCAAACTTGCTAATTTCTGTTGTCATTTTCAGCCATAACTGTAACATTTTAAGATATGTGGTTAAACATAGTGGTCTGAACTATATGACGTTTCTGCTGTGCTTATTTTATGTACTGCATTGCTTTGTTAGCGTCTTTGATAAACTAGATCCCCTGGCATGGAAGCCAAACAATGCACTGCTTTGGACGAGGTCGCAGCAAAATGTATTTAGCCACCTAAGAAATCAGTATCAGTTTAAGTGTACACTATGTTTTGAATATTTTCACTGCTTTACATTACACGAAAGCTGATAGATGCAGTGATAGACCCGTAACTCCGCCGCAAGTAAAATAGTTGGTTCATCGACCATTTTCCAAGAGAACAGCTGTCAATTATGTCAGTCGCTCCTTGTGAACTGTACTCAAACTGTCAAACTAGGCAGCACTGATCAAACATGAATCAAGATTCTGTTACTTCATTGCCTATTTCTCACATCAGATGTTTTTAGTGTACTGTTTAGCTGTAAAATGAGAACGTTAGCAGTTAGCCAAAACCAAGCACCACCCACCGGCCATGGCAAGTCAGACTGTTTGGGGTTCAGGCATGTCTTTCAGTTTATTTGCCAGATTTGGTATATCTCCACCATCAAATCTAAGGTTGGGGATATACTTGCTTGTAAGTACACGTTCGCGTGCACATGATGGTAGCCTCATGTTCATCTGGAGAGTTGGTTGTGGACATCCTCAGAAATGAATGTGATGCTTACGCAAAGATGCAATACACATAAACGGCGGGGTCAGTGTTTGTAGAATGAGAGGAACATACTCACCATTGTAACAACATGTTTGACACATATTATGTATAATGGCACCACTGTCGCTTTTTCTGCCATGATCTGCGGTGATCTCAGAATTAACAATATCGTAATCTCCCTAAGTGTTGCCCTGTTATTGTGTACATCATGCAAATCTGGAAACTGTATACAGTTTGAGTTCTCTCAGGCTCTCTCTGGTGGAATCCTCCAGTAACATGCGTTGTTCATGGGCAAGGATCTGAACAATTCTGCTCAGTTTGGTTATCTATGTGAACATGTGGTTAAAAAGCAAGTATGTCTCTGGCCTAAGAAAAAGAGGCAGAGCTAAAAAGTAGTTAGAGGTTAAACCACTGTGTCTGCATTGAACGCATGTGTGTGTTTGTGTTTCTGTATTTATTCTGTAGGGTTATGATGTTCTATACCACAAGGCCAACTGCCAGGCTCTGAGTTGCATCACATCAAAATGAGCTTGTGTTCCTGAAAACGTGATCGAAGATACACACACACACACACACACACACACACAAACACACACACACACACACACACACTCTTAAAGCAAACAGTCAAATTACATCCTGCTGAATTTTTTGGTGCACTTCTATGTTGCTCTGTTAAGCAGCAGTGCTCAATCAGTCACTTTCAGTAGAATCACCTTTTCCACAAACAAATATTCGTGTCAAATTTTTGCCAGTCACTCATGGGATAAGTGGAAAAGTTGCCACATGTGCTTTTTTTCCCAGTGTACAGTAATCTGGGAGTGCACTGGTGTTTGGAGGCCGGAAATCACTGATTGTTGTCAAGCACTGATAAGCTTATGTTTAAATGCCAAAGCTCCATGATAGATGGTAGCATGACACAGCTGTAACAGGGGTGATGTAAGATAACCTCTGCTGAATCTATAGGTCCATCTAATCTGTTTAAAGACAGAGGAAAAGCAAAGTTACGCTCTGTTTTGTTCCTGCTTTTTTATCTGTAATGAGTAAACACGTGACACAGCACCATCCTGCAACCTCGCAGGAAGCCTCCAATACATAACAGACATTATTGATGCAGTGTGTGAATGAGTCACAGGGTTCAATGGGTAATATCTTCCTGTAGCGTTTAGCCGGTCACTATGACAGAGGCACCATGCTTTATAGATTTCTTCCTCATGTCTGTCCAGTAATCTAACAGTGTGACGTCACAGCATAGGAACTGCTTGTCTCCATCATACGTATGACTGACCAGATAAATCTTATCAAGGTGTAGTGGGCTTTTGCTTGTGTGTGTGTGTGTGTGTGTGTTTTCCTTGTTTGCTCATTACTCAGATCTCTCTTGTGTTATCTTGCATGATCCACCTGAGTTGATCATGGTCTCTTGTGGCTGACTGATGCAGAGTTATATTTACGGCTTTATTATTTTCATTATAGATTAATCTGCCCATTATTTTCTCGATTGATCCATTTGTTAATTTGTTAATCAAAATGACGGACAAATTGCGGAAAACCCTGTTTAATATCCCAGAGCCAAAATTGTCATCTTTACATTTTATGTTTTATATTGCCAACACATTGCACCATAGTAGATTCCTACCGTAGACTGTATAAAAATAATGGACGTAGCCATCATGATGCTATTTGTTTGTGGACTCCCATTTTGAAGCCTTGAGCCTGGCATGTTTGACCATTGACATTTTAGATTTTTGGAGCCAGATGACCATATTTGGACATGAGGGTTGAGCAAACCCTAACACTAGCAGCTAGTTTTGTTAGCACAGTGCATTACAGTCCATTGTTAACTGTGATTATGCCTATGCTTAATGTGGGGTTTAGAGGGATTGACTTGCACTTGGACCCAGTCTCAAGTGGCCATTTGAGTAACTGCAGATTTTGGCACTCCCACGTTCATTCATTTTTCAGCTCTGGAGGTTTCCACTTAATTTCTACAGATGAAAAATCATCCATCTCCCTCTCAAAAGATAAACATAAACCAAAGCAATGTATCTACATCTGCACAAAGCTATAGGAGAGTTAGTGTGAACAATAGTGCGTCATACGTCCCTTGACATAAAACATACATTATCAAGTAGAATTTAGTAGAATTCAACTGGTGCTTAAAAACCTCAGCACTCCATTGCCATTACCAAAGTGAGATCATGAGAATTTATGATTTTTTTTTTTTTTGTTAAAAGAAGAACAGATCAAAAACAAAATTCTTTATTCATCTATTATTTCCTATGACTGAAAAGATATCTGAATGACATTCACTGTTTCTGTAATAGTAACGACAAGCTAAGAGGGAGAATGCCAGTCACATCTGGCATCTCTCTTAAAAGTCTCCTCCCCGGGGTCATCCTTGAATGGGTATGTAAATCATCAGTTTTTCTGCCGATGCATGTGTGTGTGCATACACACACACTGAGCCTGTAGTTGTTTTGCCTGCAGCATTGCTTCTTGGATGCAGGAATCCCCTCTGAGCAGGACACTCTTGAACACAAAGCATGCTGTTGTGACGTATTGACAAAGATGATAAGTCATACAGAGGTCTTTGCAGATGGATGTCTGAGCTGCAGGGGGGCAGGAGGGGGGTGGGGGGTTGTAGAGGCAGCAGACAGACAGGCTTTTGAGCGGGACTGCTGCTGCTGCCCCCCTGGAGGTACAAGTAGCTGGCAGGGCTCCACACAGCAAGCCCTTTTTTTCTCACTGGCTCACAACTTCTGGGCCTCACAGATTGGTGCTTTGGGGTAAGAGGGACTCATGCAGCCAGTAATCTGGAAAAAAGAACATCTGGGCTGCTTTTTTCATAGTCTGAAGTGGAAACTAACATTCAGGGGCAGCAAAAATGGAAGATAAAAGAGGAATGTTGAAATATGGACGGGTTGGATAAGAATGCTGATGAGTAAGCTGTGACAGGGAAGCAACAACAAACTCCCAACTGAAAAATGCTTGATACATTACAGTACTACAGAGCAGTGGAGTCACTAAGTTGGCCCCAACACTGTGAAACACTTTAAATCCTTACATATATACATACATATACAACCAGTTTAATGCAAAAAGAATGCAAAACAATGAATATACCCATGCAAGTGAAGTGTCACGTCATCAGCATGGAAAAAATTGTGATGTAATGTAAAACAGTGTGCACCTACAGGAAATCATGTCCTGCTTATAAAACTGCTGTTGTGGATGTCATCATGAACTCACTTGGTAAAAAGCAACATTGTGCTGCACTCCTTGTAAAGCTCTTCAAGACTTTTGATTCTGTCAATTGCAACATTTTGTTTAATACGTGGCTTTCCACTGGTTTAGCGACTCTGCTTACAGCGGGTTGAAATCATGTTTGAATTTAGACTGTTGATACGGATGGTTTCAAATCAAGTGCCCAGATGACTAATGAAGGTGTCCCTCAAGGATCAATATAAGGTCCCCTGCTATTTGCTCTCAACATTATTATAAACTCTCCATCTGAGCACTGCATTGTCCATTTTTATGCTGACAATGCCATCTTGTACCCTCTGCTCTACCTCAAACCTTCCTGACCTGTGTTAAAGCCCCTGTGATTTGTGACATTGGGATTTCTCAAAAACATGAAGCTTTGATGTTTCTATTGTGATCCATGCTCTCAGTGCACAGCTAATCAATACAGAACAGCAGTGTAAATACTGAGTAATTTGGTTAGATAGCATGTTATCCTACAAAACTTATTTTGAACACCTTGCTTTAACACCACAAAATTTTAATTGGATTCTTTTACAGGAACAGAGCTTGTATCTTGAACATTTTGTTGGCATCTTGGCATGCTGAACTGCCAACTTTATAAACACATTGCATTCAACTTCACCACACTCCAGACTGTATGGGCTGTAGCTGGTATGGTAATTGGCCAATCACATGTTGCATTAAACCACTGAACGTTTACACTTTAACGTGTGATTTGCTGTAAACAACACCATACAAATAATCATTTTTTTATAGATGTAGGTACAAAAAGTATCAAATGCAGGTATCATTTGACTGAAGAAGTTTTAATGCTACTTCATACTGGGTTCTTTCAGTCGATACCTAAAAGGTTTTAGTACCGATACCCAGCCCTTGATTTGTGTCTCTCTTGTAAAAGGGATCTCAATCTCAGTCAGGCTTCTTGAATATATGAGGCTGAACTTATCTTAACCCCTGCAGCTGGATTTCCTCTTCTGCATTTTTAACTTTTTTTTTTTTTTTCCCCGGGTGTTGCACTGGATTAAAGCCATGAGACAGCTGTGTTCATTTGTTTCTTTAATTGTCCCCAGATGAAGCATGTGGAAGAGCGTTTTGGAGAAGACACCAATAAAGAAGTTCTGCTCATGTGCATTGGCATCACATCCGGCGTGGGCCGTCTCATCTTCGGCAGGGTGGCAGACTATGTTAATGGAGTCAACAAAGTCTACCTGCAGGTGAGTGCAGTTCAAAGAAACAGATTTGATGTGGTTGTTACCTCTGTACCTTACTGGTTCAACCAGTAGGGTATGACCATGCTTGTGAGGCATTTAATTTTAGGTGTTTAATTTCTGTTTTAAGTCACCAATGTATGCTAATATTTAAAATCTGTCCAACTGAATTAAACATCATTTTAACATTTACATTATTTTACACTGCAAAAAGTGATGACTAAATGTAATTTCAGTTACACTTTGTCATTTATATGATCATGTGAAGAACATGTGATACTAAAATTCTTCACTGAAATCCAAATTAACTTGAATTTTAAAGGAAACTGTAAGGAAAAAAATACTACATAAAGATTATCAAACCATCAAATGAAGGAGTCAGAATTTGAATATGCCCCTCTCTCCTGTCCTTCTAGGTGGCTTCCTTCTTGGTCATTGGCCTCATGTCCATGATGATCCCTCTGTGTAACATTTTCGGGGGGCTGATCGCCGTGTGCCTGCTGATGGGGCTGTTTGACGGCTGCTTCATCTGCATTATGGCCCCTATCGCCTTTGAGTTGGTCGGAGCCAAAGACGTGTCTCAGGCCATCGGCTTCCTGCTGGGCCTGATGTCCGTGCCCATGACTGTGGGGCCCCCCATTGCAGGTAATGCAGGAATAGTCTGTGTTAATACTGTGTTAATGCTCTTGATAAGCCACTGAAAATTAGGGGTGTATATTACTTGTTTATCAAGATATGATATTATATCAAATCTTTGGAAAACGTTATTTGCTGATAATTCAAAGTCTGCCCCGATACGATTTTAACTCAGGGGCCTTTGATAGATATGAGAAGATATCATATCCCCAATTAACACAGTTGGTTACAAAAAGAAGCTGCTACTCCTTTCTTTTTGCTTTTGGCCATAGAAACATAAATCATTGTAAATGATTGTAACTTGTTAAGTGCAGTAAAGTTTACTGTGAAGTGACTCAACTAACACGTTTAAAACATGACTTAACAACAAGAACATTTAACAAAAGTATAACATTTGGCTAAATAATAATTGTCAAAGTTTATAGACAAAACAATTGGTTTTTGCTCGCTAACATTATTAGCTTAACACTTTTACATTGCATGATTTAACTTAGCAAAATGCATTCCTGCAGCTTTCTATTGACCTCTAAGTCTCTGTCCTGAGATAAAGAAGAATGTCACACTGACTTTCACAGGCCTTTTGCACCACCTAGTGTTTATATTAGCACCTTATAGTTGCTGAATTTGTCGCAAATCAAAGGCACATACTGTGTGCTAACAGTTGGGAAATGCATGACCTCAGTGAATGCAACTAACTGAACCTGCTCTGTGTTGGTTCCCATGATATACATCAGTAACATGACTGTTTATCAGCTCATGTGAGCTTCATGTGCAAAGGGCTTGAACCGCCTGATAGACAAGGCATTCATTTTCCTGAGGTGCAGAGATGCAGTATGTGACTTTCCCCGTCAGAAAGGTCAGAGGTCAGGCTCAGCTGCAGATTCAATGTAGCTCCAGGAAACTTTACCAACGTAAATTCTTGCAGACACAGGGCCTGAACTTCCCTCAAGCTGAACAAGTGACTCTTTCTCTCATTAACAAGAGAAACCACGTTACTGAGAGAAATTAAGTTACACTGGAAATAAGCAACATGTCAACCTACATTGTAGTAACTTAATTACTGTTAAATCCATGTTTACACGCAGCAGGTCAGTAATCAACTGTGTCTGCCACAGAAATTCAGTTATATGTTTCTCTTTACTCTCAGCATCAGGGTCTCCTGCTCGACATTATCATCATGACTGTAGTCCAAGAAGCCAAAAATAAGTTAAAGCATACAGACAAGTATTCCTCCAGATAATCCTGTTTATTATTGACCCTCACAGGCTCTGGTAAGGCCAGTGTAGCAATTGTGGACCTTGTGCAGCATAATCCAAGTCTTATTTATCCAGTTGTTTCTGTGAAAGTGTTAAGGTTTTGCGGAAATGCATGTGTTTTGGAAGTTCTGAGCATACCACTGGATAAATGACGCTTTGATTTTGCTGCACGAGTTGTGTGAGAGTTTATAAACGGATGTTTTGATATAATTTTGGTGTTGTTAAACCTGGTCCCCCTTTACTTTACCTTATTAAGAATTTTCCAAACATTTTTGGATTCTTCGTTCACCAGAGGCATGCAAGAAAAATTAAGTTTTCTTTGTGAATTCAACATAACAAGAGATAATTGATTGATATAAAATGTCTTCTTCTCCCTGTCCCTGCTCACAGGTTTCCTGAGAGACAGACTAGGTAGCTACGACGTGGCCTTCTACCTGGCAGGCATCCCCCCGATCTTCGGAGGAGCCGTGCTATGTCTGATACCGTGGGTGGAGGCCAGGCGCAAGAGAAGGGAGAAGGAGGAGGCCCTGAACAAAGAGCAGGACGTCACCCAGAAGATGATCGAGCAGGAGAAAGCTCAGGAAGACACACGAAGCAAAACAGGGGAGTCTGTCCTCTAAGTGCCTCGCTGAACAGACTGAGAGAGACACACATAGGGTCAGACTGAGACCGCCGAGGACTGAGATACAGTATCTGTGTTTTTAGCCGATTGTAATGACTGCCTTGAGTAGGAGAAAATGCCAAAGTGATGAAACATATCAGATAGAGTCATAGGTTGAAGTTTAACATGAATGTGATCCTGCAGAACTATGCATTAGATAGTTAGATGAATCTTACAACACACAAACTTGAGGTTTGAAATTGAAACTGAGAAAACAGCACATTTAATATCAGTCACAAGGGAAAGAATACATGCAATGAATGCAGTGTGAAAGCTGCTGACTTACATCTTTAGCCAGTGTCTTTACCAAAAACACTTTCAGAAGGGAAAGGTGGATTTACACCATTCTTTACAATTAGTTTTCAACAGTACCGTATGGTTTTATATGTAGAAATATGGCATAAAAAGAACACGTATTGGATTACACAAGACAGCAACCCAGTCATGTGGGGGGACATAACTTGATTTAGCTTCAGTCAGTATCATTGATAAGCATCAGTGCAAAGCAAACTGGTCTGCTAAAGATTTCTCCTTAAACCTGCCATCTTTATCGTCTCCAGTGTCCCGTCAGACAGGATCCTCCTGTTAACAACATCTTAAAGCATGCCAAAAATTGTAAACAAGGGTAATCTGTTCATAGTATTTCAAAGAGACATACAAAAGAGTGCTCTGAGAGATTCAGAGGTCATTATTAGTGTCAGCCATGAGACTCTGGGGCTGTAAAGGTGCTTGGACACTTCAAGGGACGCTGCTTGAAGCACAAAGATTTTCCATCCCGTCTGAGACACGGACACACAGCTCTGTCCCCCAGGCTGGATCCAGGAAATCTCATCTTTAATACAACAGACTGCACTCAAGGCTGGATTACCAACTGGGCAAGTCATGGCCCCAGACCCTTGGGGTCCCAAAGGCTCCATGTTCACTATGTTGCAGTTAGCTCGTGGTAAGTAATTGCACTTTAGTTTGGTATGTATGCACCACTAAATCAGAGTATAATCTGCAGTGATAAGGAACGTAAAGGGACAGTTCACCCCCAAATCAAAAACACATTTTTCCTCTTACCTGTAGCGCTGTTTATCAATCTATACTTTTGAGATACAAGCTGCTGAGATTCAGAGATGTCTGCCTTCTTTCCAATATAGTGGAACTAGATGGCGCCCGGCTTGCTGTGTTCAAAGCGCCAAAAAAATACATTTGAAACCTCAACAGCAATGTCTCTTTCCAGAAATCATGACCTGGTTACTCAAGATAATCCACAGACCTTGTTGTGAGCAGTTTCATGAAGGAACTATTTTCTGTTTACCCAATTACAGCAGCCAACCATTATCACTGTACAGAAGGAAGAGTGCATCTACTCATGGACCCAGTGATATGTTTGGTGGGTGTAATTGGGTAAACAGAAAATAGTTCCTACATGAAGCTGCTCACAACAAGGTCTGTGGATTATCTTCAGTAACCAGGTCATGATTTCTGCAAAGAGACATTGCTGTTGAGTTTTTCAAATGTATTTTTTTGGCACTTTGAGCACCACAAGCTGAGTGCCATCTAGTTGCATTATATTGGAGAGAAGGCAGACATCTCTATGGCTGATATCTCCAACACTCTGCAACTCACACCAAAATAATCTATACTGATAAATAGCACTACATGTTAGAGGAAAATATATATTTTTGACCTAGGGGTTAACTGTCACTCTAATTTTATATGGAATAACCACAAACTAATGATTCATTATTACTAATACAGACACAATACAAAGGAATAGGGGAGTCAATTGAGGCCCTGAGGCCCCATGAAGGGTTAATCAAGCCCTGACTGTACTGTGACTGACTCGTGTTAAGGGGTAGCTTGTTATAGAACCGTGTGCCTGAGAAACCTCGTCAGTGTTTAACATTCATATCTTTAAAAGGACGATTTAACATTTTGGGAAATACACTTATTTGCTTTCTTTCAAACAGTTCATGAGAAATCGATATCACCTCCACCACCATATCTGTCTATTAAACATATGAAGTTTTCAGCTTAGCTTAGCTTAGCACCAACACTGGAAACAGAGGAACAAAATCAGACTTCCAGCACCTATAAAGCTAGCTTATTATGTTTGATCTCATTTGTATAATCTACAAGACAATGAGGTAAAAAGATGCGTCTTGACGTTATGAGAGGGTTATATGCTGGACTGTTTCTTGATGAGACTTCCTGGAATCTCGTAAGCGTATTACCCAAAATGTCAAATTATTCAATCAACAAAACTCTCAGCCAGCACAAGTACACCAGCTTTCAGTTGTGAACCTGAATATTGATTCATAAGGAACATAGTGACATTGTGTTTGTGTATATGTCTATTAATTGACCGTAGTGTTGACATTAGGCAGTATTTCTTTAAAAAAAAAAAAAAAACAACTGTGGTGAGACTTGTTTTTAAAGTTGTTTTTTTCTCTGTAGTTTGGTCCAATATTTTCAGCTTACACTTTCATTGTGTGACATAAAGTGACAGTGCTGTGCCTCTGGTTAAAGTGGAAAAAAAAATCTCATATAAGCTGGTATATGAAAGAAAATGAAGTTTGCCCAGTAGCTGACGCAGTCCAGGTCATAAAACAACCGTGTCAACAGCAGAGCACCTACTTGGATGGATGACCTCTTAAAAGGACCAAAGGAAAAAGAAATACTGGTGCATATGTAGTTCCTCACCACTTTATTAAGAGGCTTTTACACTTTTATCCACAGTATCTTATCATTTTAGAGACTAACTTTCCACTATTTGAAATGGAAGTGAGGACAGGAGTTTGACTTATCATGGACTACGTGACCATTAGTCAGTGAAGTCAAGTTAATCATTAACTCTGTGCCCAGTTCATTAACCTTCAACAGAAAGGTGCTTGTTTTATGTTTTCATATGGTATTTATTTTTTAAGTTGTCGTGGAGAATGTCATGCTGTAATTGACGGGCATTTGCCTTAAGCCTTGATTTCATTCACTGAAGACCAAAAATGTACTGAAATGAAAATGGGTGAAAGTGTGTTAATCCTGTTTGCTTGCCGTCATGTGTCTCCCTAAAGCCTACAGGTAGTGTTAGCGAACCATCTGAACATGTTAGGAAGTCACTCAGCGGTCAGTCACTGTTGACAGTGAGGGATTGCTTTTGGAAAACTCAGAGACCTTTTGGAAATCAGTGCAGCCAACACACAGTGGCACCCCCAAGGAGGGGGCCAGAGGGGGCTATGACCCCTGATACAATTCCCTTTGAAAACAATTGGAGGCGGACATTACTGTCTTTAAGAGACTGTAGCATGTTCATTTTTAAGCTAGCATGAAGGAAGTGGTATCGTGTGTAACTAGGCAACCCAAGGCATCCATTGGTACCAACCATGTCCGTTAAACATGTAAAGCCAGCAGCTTTTCTTGGCTTAGCGTAGCTTAGTTTAGCTTACTTTAGCATAGTTTAGCTTGGCTTAGCTTTGCCCCTGAACTGGAAACAGGGAAAACAGCCATGCTAGTTTTGTCAGAAGGTAACTTCCAGCACCTCTAAATGTAACTAATTGATATGTTTGATCTCATTTGTACAATCTGTCCAAAAAATGGGAGTAAATTATAAATGTAAGGCATCCATTGGCACCAGCCACGTTGGCATAGCTTGTTGGGAAAGGGGCTAAATAATGCTCCAAATTTAGGCTTTTGTTGAGGGAACAACTGGCATGGCCATTTTTAAGGGGTCCCTTTAGCTCTCATCTTTTGATATCTAAATGAAAATGGGTTCAATGGGTACCCATGATTTTCCTCTAGACATGAGAAGGCTTGTTCCCAGTAAATGTTTTGTTCCATACAATCAATGTACTCCTTCAAATTAAAGCTGTATATGTGTCTTCGTAAGGAAAAAGACAACCAGCCTATATGAAGAACACTGAATTGGCTTACATGTGCGGATACATGACACATTAAAACAGGATTCCTGTGGAACTTTAAATGTTAACTGTAGCCTACTGGTATTAGTCTATGTACATTAGATAATCAGTAATATTGACAGTCCACATTGACATAGTTTGTAGCTAGCATGGATACTTTAACAGCATAATAGTATTCCTGAAATCCAGTTCTGGCTTTTATTTTTTGTGTGCCACCCAAATATTTTCAGCGCCCCCATCTGGCCACATCTATATAAAGAATGTCTTGGGTTGCCACTGCCAGCACTGACTTTCTGTGGGTCGATGATGTTTCCCTGTGCAGACCTGTGACACTCTCTACCTCAGATGTTGTAAATGTGCAGAGCTCTCTTGCCGTCCCTGTCGCTCCATCCGAGGCAGTCGGACAGAGCAGTGTTCATGTTTGAGTGTGAGTGGAGAAACGCAAATAAACTACACAGTCTTAGAAAAACGATCTAGCTGTCCAAAGTTTTGCTCTTTAATGCTGCTCAGAACCAGAAATGCCTTTTTTTAAAGTATGAGAAACAACAGCGTTTACATCTTTTCTCCTCTCTAGATATGTATTTTTATTATGATTAAATCACATCCGTTGCCTTTAAATTCAGTCTTTTTTTAATGATGCATGACTGTTTATAGCAGACTTGTTTATTTTTAGACTGTTTTTTTTTCCGTCATAGTACTACCCAAAAGTTTATTGCATTTTGTTGTGAATTTGCTGTGATTTCTAATCAAACCACTTACTTTATTCAGTTTATCTGTGTATGTGAATGCATTTTGTTTTTGCAGCAAGTGCAGATAAAGATTCACCTCTGTAAAGCTTTGCTGCAAGAAATGCATCTTTGCTTCTTTCATTTTATTTTAGCATAGTTTTGTTTTAATTTCTGTTCACATATTGCTGACTTTTGTTTTATGCTTATCTCTCATGAGTTACCCAAAATGTTTTCTACCAAAATATTATTCTTCCTGTCTTTCCTTTCTGCCGCCGGATGTGTGGTGAACAACAGTATATGCAATGTAATGTTATGTAAACCAATCAGATTTCAGCATTTTTATGTCAGTAAAAAAAAAGCTGTTTACATTTTCTGTGACTTTCTCCTAATTTATGACTGTGGCTGGTACAGTGTGTTATTAGTTCACACACAAGCACTAAAGAACATCCAATCAACTCCTGTGGCTATCTATGCAAAGCACAGCTAAACATTAACACACTTCAGTGATATTCAGGATATTGTTGTCACCGTGGTGTCAGCGAAGGCCAAGTGCAGTCAAACTGAATCTGATAAACAGATATTTTACAACCTCAAACATGTGAAACATTTAACTTCCTCTTCCTCATAGTCTCTCATCAATGAATGAACTGCTTCTTTATGATCTCTTGGCCCATATTTCTGTGATTAACAGACTTTTGTTCCCAGAGCAGGCTTGCTTCGGAATCCTCTCCATGCTGTAAACCCAATTCTCTTTATGCTCAGTCATGGTCGCCCATACTTCTAAAGGAAGCTGGATTTGTAAGCAGTCTGACAGGAAGAACTGCCCGAGGGGCTTAACTGAGGGAACAAATATTCTCAATGTATATGGCGGCCGGGGAGGTAAAGAATGCCCCACACGTGGATAACCAAGGGTCCTTGAAGGGGGCCTCTAAAAGGATGCCACCAAAATATTAAGTTTTCATATTGTTTATTACATTACATCCATATGAATAAGAGCTCTTTATATTGCCCATTTCCTTCAATACTCATGATAGTAGTAGTAAATCAAGTCTAACAGCACAAACCAAAATTGCTGGGACACAAAAGTCCCAATTTTCATCTGGAATAAACAAATAAAATGCAACTTTATGTCCACAAAATTACTTTTCTATTAATATTCTACATTTCAGAGTGAAATGTGGTACTTTCTATTCCACTACTTTTATCGGACATTAAGTGTTACGAGCTACAACAGATTTTATCTTATTTCTTATATCATTATACATAAAATATATGATGATTGTTTTTACTGTGTTGCTCCATCTTAACATGCATATGCATGAATGCACCAATTCCAGTGATATAATCATAATAATCCCCTATAATGTGGCAGTGACAGGGCTCATTCTCCATAGTGAGTACATAACTAAAATCATAAATGTAGTACTTAATGTATAATAGTAGAGTATTTTTACTTTATAATATTATTATTAGCAAGCACGTAATTGTATACCTTTATTAAGTATTACATATTTAATATTAACATGTAGCCTACCAATTTATGTTAAGTACTTGTTCCACAACATGGCCTCATATCTTCATGATATGAAGGTTTTTATGAGGTACAAACACGTATCCAATTGCGTGATGGCGTACAGTCTCACTGACATCTGTGGTTGTCTTGCCTCCACCTCCCTACATCAGGATATGGTAGTGACATTCCTATGCTATATTGTTTTCCCGACACAAGAGGCCGCTGTTTCTTCTCAATGCTGACCTGGTGGCTAACACTTCCTGTAGCCCATGAACGCGTCAGCTGAATCAGAGAGGAAAACAGCAGAAGGAGGTCTTACTCTGCTCGAATTACAAGATACTAAAAACATTATCTACCATCCGAACTGGCTGTTTGTGTGGTGTGTAAGCCCGTGTGGTCTGTAGCCTCTTGTTGTAAATAATGTTCTGCATGGTTAGGATAATACTGAATATGGTGAGTAATATTTTATTTCATTAGACAGGTTATTATGAATTATGCATGAATATGCTGTGGTTCTGTTGGGGAAACTATCTAAACAGAGAAACTAGACATTTCTATGGGTTGCCATATCATGACATTTTATTAGACTTTTTGTGGAATATTGTAAAATGATATGTTTCATAATTTTTTATGGCTATACTATTATTTTTTTATGGTATTGTATACTTGGACCTTTTTAAAGATATTTCTATGGTATACTATGATGATTTTATGGCATACTGTGCTATTAATTTTTTATGGGATTACTGTATTGTGACTTTTTTTTGCGATACAAAACTATGACTTTTCTAATGATATTTAAAAGGCATACTACAATATAATTTTTATGGCAAACCATGATAAAAAAAAAAGTTTAAAAAAAATTAAAGCATGAATACAATGATATTTCTATGGCAAACTATATAATCATTGGTTTTTTTTGTTGTTTTTTTTTGCCATGCCATATAATGACTTATATGGCATGCTGTACTATGATATTTTCATTGCATACAATACTATAACTTTTTATGGCATACTATACTATTACTTTTTTATAGCATACTATACTATGACTTTTTTTTTTATGGCATAGTATATTATGATATTTCTTTGACATACTATACTATGACCTTTTTTATGACATACTATACTATGACCTTTTTATGGCATACTATACTATGATATTTCTATGACATACTATACTGTGATAATTTTATGACATACCATACTATGACCTTTTTTATGGCATACTATACTATGACCTTTTTATGGCATACTATACTATGATATTTCTATGACATACTATACTGTGATATTTTTATGGCATACTATACTATGACCTTTTTTTATGACATACTACGCTATGATATTTTTATGACATATTATACTATGACCATTTTTATGGCATACTAAACTATGACCTTTTTTATGACATACTATACTATGACCTTTTTTTTATGACAGACTATACTATGACCTTTTTTATGGCATACTATACTATGATATTTCTATGACATACTATACTGTGATATTTTTATGGCATACTATACTATGACTTTTTAATGACATACTATACTATGATATTTTTATGACATATTATACTATGACCATTTTTATGACATACTATACTATGATATTTTTATGACATACTATACTATGACCTTTTTTATGACATAATATACTATGACCTTTTTTACGATATACTATACTATGACCTTTTTATGACATACTATACTATGACCTTTTTTACGACATAGTATATTATGACCTTTTTTATGACATACTATACTATGACCTTTTTTACGACATAGTATATTATGACCTTTTTATGACATACTATACTATGATATTTTTATGACATACTATACTATGACCATTTTTATGACATACTATACTATGACTTTTTTATGGCATACTATACTATGACCTTTTTTACGACATACTATACTATGACTTTTTTTATGACATACTATACTATGATATTTTTATGACATACTATACTATGACCATTTTTATGACATACTACACTATGACTTTTTTATGGCATACTATACTATGACCTTTTTTACGACATACTATACTATGACTTTTTTATGACATACTATACTATGATATTTTTATGACATACTATACTATGTCCATTTTTATGGCATACTATACTATGATATTTTTATGGCATACTATACTATGACCTTTTTTATGACATACTATACTATGATATTTTTATGACATAATATACTATGACCTTTTTTATGACATAATATACTATGACCTTTTTTTACGATATACTATACTATGACCTTTTTATGACATACTATACTATGACCTTTTTTACGACATACTATACTATGACCTTTTTATGACATACTATACTATGACTTTTTTATGGCATACTATACTATGACCTTTTTTACGACATACTATACTATGACATTTTTATGACATACTATACTATGATATTTTTACGACATACTATACTATGTCCATTTTTATGGCATACTATACTATGATATTTTTATGGCATACTATACTATGACCTTTTTATGACATACTATACTATGATATTTTTATGACATACTATACTATGACCTTTTTTATGACATAATATACTATGACCTTTTTTATGACATACTATACTATGATATTTTTATGACATACTATACTATGACCTTTTTTATGACATAATATACTATGACCTTTTTTATGACATACTATACTATGATATTTTTATGACATACTATACTATGACCTTTTTTATGACATAATATACTATGACCTTTTTTATGACATACTATACTATGATATTTTTATGACATACTATACTATGACCTTTTTTATGACATAATATACTATGACCTTTTTATGACATACTATACTATGACCATTTTTATGATATACTATACTATGACCTTTTTATGACATATTATACTGTGACCATTTTTATGGCATACTATACTGCGATATTTTTGTGACATACTATACTATGATATTTTTATGGCATACTATACTGTATTTTATGACATACTATACTATGACCTTTTTATGGCATACTATACTATGACCTTTACATGACATACTATTCTGTGACCTTTTTCATGACATAACATGCTATGATATTTTTATGACATACTATACTATGACCTTTTTATGACATACTATTCTATGACCTTTTTTATGACATATCATGCTACGATATTTTTATGACATACTATAGTATGACTTTTTATGACACAATATACTATGATATATTTATGGCATACAATACCATGATATTTCCATGGTATTTGGCATATGTCAATTGTTTTTTGCCATCGAGGACCTCGTCATACGGAAGTAGGCGTGATTACTCCTACAGTAGGTTGTGAAACGCTTCTGAAGGTGCGTCACTGGTACACTGAGTGAGCCTCTAAGTCATTAGACGATCTTTGCAAACATCCAGCAGCTAGACATTAGCCGCTGGCATATGGAGGGATCCCGCGGCTGCGGCAGTGGTACCCACTGTCATTCTCTGAACCGTGAAGCGGTCTCAAAGATGACTGACTTCATTTAAAGGAATCAGCCTGGAAAAACCTACAAATAGGAAGCGCAAAACCGCAAGAAGCTAATCAGACCGCTTTCAGGTGTTTATCGCTATTTACTCGTCCTTTAACGGCGCTCTGACAGCGCAACATCACCACCAGCAGTCGCAGTCATAAACTGACAGGTATGTCTGCGTCCACCGCGCGAGACACCGTCGTTAAAAAGAAGCACGTTCGCTTCGCCAGCATGGAGGACGACGACGACAACGACGACCAGGAGGAGGACACTCTGTTTGACAAGCGGAAGGACACGGGGAGAGGGCTGAAGAGTGCGCTGAAGGCAGTCAAGAGGACGGCGAAACCGGTCTGCGACGACCGGGTGGAAGTGGTCGGCGGAAGGAGGAGCGGATATGGAGCCTGCGGGCGCTGGATGGTCACCCTCGCGCTCTGTGCATCTTTCCTGGGCTTGGTACAGTATGGAGGGAATGAGGGAACATTAGCTTAAACCTGTGTGATAATATACAGAAATGTTCTGTTAAATATATCTGTGAGTTTCCTCTGGCCTTTTACCAGACTGTGTTTAGGTCATGGGTGTATTATTAGATCATATCCAGTTCTAATACAGCCACGGTTTAGATATTAATATTGCAACTAGGGGTGGGAATCACCGGAGGCCCCACGATATGGTATTATCACGATACATACGTCATGATAATACATTATTGCGATTTAAAACTTAATATGTATTGCTCTTTATTATCTTTTTAAACTGCAAATTATGTCCTCAAAGGAAAACTTTTTCAACATCTGTATTATCTAATATGATAAAGGTTATAGTCTGTTCGTCTCAAGTCAGCCATTTTATTACAGAAAATGTGTCTAGTAAACTGAAGAAGCAATTGATTATACTAATCTAGTAGGCTACAATAAGTTTAATTTGTATTTGTAATATTAGTAATTTATACAATAAAAATGTATTATTGTAGCCCATGTAACAATACGATATTGCCTCACAAAAATATCGGGATACAATGCTGTTCAATGCACCAATGCATCCCTAATGGCAGCCAGATAGCTAACTTTAGCTATCTACTCAGCCAAAATTATTCTAATTAATGCTATCAGGTAGCATAGCCAACACCTGTTAAAGGAATCAGTTTATAACCCGAGTAAATGAAGATAGTACACAGTAAATGACGAGTTATCGTCAGACATTCTTTATTGGCATAACCAGTGTCTGCAACCCTTCGTTATTTTATTGTACACCACAATTAGGAGCGTCAAGTTAGTTCTCATGACCCATGTGGATCACCTGCATCCACTGTTTAACTTGTTGATACAAAGGCACAGCAAAAAAAAGACATAAATGCAAAAACTGCTCAGTGAAACATGTATGAATGACCTGAGCTTACTATTCCCTGAGAGACAAGCTATCAGTCAGCAAAAGGCCAGTTGTAATGTGCAGGAAGTGCATGCCAGAGTATCCTGCACAGACAGGATTTACATAGTTGCAAAACTTGTTCGTCAACCACATTATCAGATTACTGAAATCCATCAGCATACACCTGAGTGTCTCTATTTACTCCTGTAACGTTTATCTCCTCCATTTACACAAGGAAAAGTAAAACACACAATGGCTTTGTTATTTCAGCAACAACCCGGTTCACTTTCAACTCAGTTGTGAACCTGGAAACAAAGAAGCTGGCTTATAAGTGTGGTCTTTTAGGAAACAATAGGATAGTTGTTAGAGAAACAGTTCCACCTTAAAACACATTATCATAGATATGGAAATCTGTCACTGTAGTTCTTCTTCTGCGTACGTAGTCAAAGGTGATAACAGTGGAGTTTAATAGACATTTCCAGCAGTTTAAAACATTAATATCAAAGCTTTTTTTTGTGTATACAAGAAGACATCCATCAAAGAAGAGGCAGGGTTTTAAACATCTCTCTCAACAGTTGCCTGAATTTACCTGAATGCACTGCGCCCAGAGGTCATGTTGCGTATAGCATGCATTTTAAGATGTGAAATCATTTCCAGGGGTAGATCTGTCTTTATCACATGCAGTAACTTTATTTACTCGCTGTAACTCCTGCTGATCTCTTGTTTTTCCAGGGGATGAGTATCTCTGTTCTTGGCCCCACGTTCGAGGACCTGGCTGTGAATGTGAATAAGAACATCAGCAACATTTCTTACATCTTTGTCGGCCGCTCTGCGGGCTACATCGGCGGATCCCTCTTAGGAGGCATTCTCTTCGACTGCATGAACCCACATCTCCTGCTAGGTAACCTTCGTCCACATGTAGCTGTTGTAGGTGTTGCACTGTAGCTGCAAGTAGGTCCCACTTTAAAACGTTACCAACTCAGTTTTGTGACAAAGATGTCATCAAGGCTGTGGTTGGGCGGGGTAATCAAAGGGATCTGTCTCTCATTGTCCCCCAACACGGTGGTGTGTGTCTTGTAACTTGTGATAACTGCCCTTTTTTCTGGACATCCACTTGGTTTACATCACAGTTTATTTTGACTCGTTAAACATGTTCTACCAAGATGACACATTTTCTCTCTAATTATCTTGCCCTCCAGGGTTTTCTATGCTGGTCACATCAGTTGGAATGTGTGCTATCCCTTTCTGTACGCACGCTCTGCTCCTCACTGGGCTCATGTCCAGCATTGGGATGTCTATGGGTATTCTGGATACAGGTAAGACAACACTTAAAGAGAAACTTTGATATTTTTTAATCTGGATCCTATTTTCCCATGTTTTTCTCTCCAACTGACTAATATGAACAACAATTTCTGAAATTGGACCAGTACTGAGCAACAGCGCTCCAGCCGGCAGTGGCAAAACAGGCTGCAATGTAACCACTCAGGGCAATTATGCACAGTCAATTTACGCCAACGAAAAGTGCTTGTTTTTGCCACTGACAGGCTCAGATTATTATTATAAGTGTCTGTCAACATTATGAATAGGATCCCTACAGTGATAGACCTCTTTGTTGTTTCTTTAAAAGTATTTTTCTTATTTTATTAAAATGGACTCTGGTAGGTTTGGTGATAGGAATTTCAGGGGCTGTGTTTTGGTTAAACAAAAAGGTCTATCTCTGTAGGGATCCTTTCCATAATGTTGTCAGACACTTGAAATAGCAATCTGATCCTGTCAGTGGCAAAAAACAAGCACTTTTAGTGGACCTGCATTGACAGCGCATAATTGCCCAGAGTGTTTACATCGCAGCCTTTTCCCACAATACTGGACCAGTTTCAAAATTTGTAGTCCCCATTAGTCACCTAGACACAAAAAAATGAAAATAGGGTCCAGGTTGGAAAATACAGAAGGTACCTTTAAAACATGAGGTTGATTAAGGTTTGATTTTGCTTTGAAAACATATAACTAGTGGTACAGAATTAGACTATTTAATAAAGATGTATGTATGGAGTCACACAGGTATCAAAGGCATTAATAATGTATTCCCTTAATCCACTTAAAGATTCTCACACACACAATACATCCTCACAGGCTTTTGCCATGTTTGGCTGACTGGTTTTAATCAAAGTAATCTAAACTTTCCTGTTAGCTTTGCTGAACTAGTCAGGGCGGGACATCTTGCTGCTGTATGATTTTCAATAGAACATTTTCACAGACATTTTGACTTGTCATAGCAGGAAAACCACTGGTGTCATTGATAACATTCTCGCTCACTGTCATGGCTTACTGTGACACTTCATAAAACTGAGCCATTGTTAATGTTTCAAGTCCAAATATCTGCAGTGAAGAAGGTATATTAAAGGATATGGAGTTTGGTGACATCAGCAAACTTTCCTGTAACGAGGTCTAATTAGTCAGAAGGAATGAAAACACATGTGCTGCACTGCAGGGCCTTAAATTAGCTCTCTCAAATTACTGAACTATAGCCACAAATGACTTGAGTCACTCCCTCAGTTTAATAGTGTGAAGTCACTGTAGCAGTAGGAACTGATGCAGCAAGTTATTGTGGTCGGTCTGGTTATGTAGGGAGGAGCAGCAGGCTAGCACCTCGTACCTAAGCTCATTCACCTTTGACTTATCATACAGGAAAGGCAGAGATGTAAATGATATCACTAATGGTGGCAGCATTCTGTGTAGGAGTTCCCTGCTAATATGCACACTGCCTCACTGACATGGCGTACTGGAACACAGCCATCGTTAATGTTATTAATAATACCTGTGCATTTACTTCTGTGGCAGTCCTAAATGCCTGCTGTTGAAAGGGTCTGTGACTATATTGATATATATTTTTGTCTTTATTTGGCTGGCTGGTAGAGGGCAGGACCTACCAAGGATTAACTCAGAGCCCAGGTGTGTTAATAGCTGATGCTTTACAGCTTTGGTGGGACATTTGTTTAGCTGCTGTTGGCCTGAGCTGGGGAGCCTGCATTGATTATCTGCTTTCTGTCTTCTCTACACTGTTGAGAATTAAAACAACCATTTTACCTCCAGATTGTTTTGAACCCAGATTAATTCATTCTTTTTGGCCACTTGGGGGCAGCACAGTATACTGTAAACTCATCACTATCATATCATTACTTTCTAAAGTTGGTGAAGTTGGTACCTGATGACTGTAAGTCCGATATGCATTACTTTTAGCTCTTTTGGTCTCCATCAACTTCCTAGGGGGAAAAAAGGCCTCTTTAGCTGCTAAATGTTCCACAATGTTCACTAGCTAGTCTCTGTGTCGGTCTGCTGTTTAGTAGGTAATGTACAGGTGGTCTATCAGAGCTTTTTTGCTGAATACAGCTGCTGCTGCTGGAAATGAGGTTGATGGGACTTACTGATTTGTCACTACAAGTGTCACACTCTTTAAATTACAGTTATTTAACTCATTGTTAATATAAAATGTTGATCAGAGCAGCTTCAACAACTAACCATTTAAAGGGACAGTTCACCCCAAATACAAAAACACATATTTTTCCTCTTACCTGTAGTGCTGTTAATCAGTCTAGATTGTTTTGGTGTGAGTTGCACAGTGCTGGAGATATCAGCCATAGAGATGTCTGCCTCCTCTCCAGTATAATGGAACTAGATGGCACTCAGCTTGTGGTGTACTGAAAAAAGTGCTAAAAAAATACATCTGATAAAACTCAACAGCAATGTCTCTTTCCATAAATCATGACCCGGTTATTCAAGATAATCCACAGACCTTGTTGTGAGCAGTTTCATGGAGGAACTATTTTCTCTCTACCAATCTACACCCACGCTGAAGGAAGCGTGCATCTACTCATTGACGAGAGGTTCGTGCTGCTGACAGAGCGAGATGCAAACATTAATGGCATCTTCATCAGCTGAATTTTAAGGTTAGCTAGCTGAGTGGTGCTAGGTGAGCTAGCAGTAGATGCATGCTTCCTTATGCACAGTGATACAGGTGGTGGGTGTAGCTTGGTAGAAAGAAAATAGTCCCAACATGAAACTGCTCACAACAAGGTCTGTGGATTATCTTGAGTAACCAAGTCATGATTTCTGGAAAGAGACATTGCTGTTGAGTTTTTCACATGTATTTTTTTGGCGCTTTAAGCACCACAAGCTGAGTGCCATCTAGTTCCATTATATTGGAGAGAAGACAGATGATATCTCAAACACGCGTCAACTTACACCAAAACAATGTAGACTAATAAACAGCACTAGGGAAACTGAATCCATTCTCACCTCTAACATTTCATCCTGGTACAACTCTCTCAGCATCAAACACAAAACAAAACTCCCCCACATATCTAATCAGGCCAACCAAATAATCAGCTCACCCCGAACTCCTCTATCTGAACTGTATAACCATTCAGTGATCAGGAAAGCCATCCTGATCTTCCTCTGTAATAACCACCCTGAACAATCTAAAATAGACACTGTACTTCAACCAAGTTTTTAAATGAGTCGTGTGTATTGTTGCGCCTTGTCGAAAGAGTTTTTCTGTCACTGTTGGAGCAAAGTTTATGCATTAATCTATCAATAAGACGAAAGAGATGTAGCTGATTTTGGGGTGAACTGTCCCTTTAACTCGAGGCACAGCATTTAGGCTAGCCACCTGCTGAGACTCTGTTAACACTAACTGCCAACTTGAAGTAAGCTTAAAATAACGCAGTGCCAGCTAACATCCTCTCCTGGGTTCAATATAGTTTGTATTAGATTTGAAACTTTGACAGAGATTTATGGCTGTAATTAGGGTTTTCTAACACTACACATTGTGTTGTCTTTGCTGCTCCTCAAACACATTTTATGAGATAACAAGTTGTGTCCACATTATTACTTTGAGGGCTTTGCTTATTAATTTACGTGCACATTATTAAAAACTTGACCTCTGATACCTGCAGAGCTTTGTGTTTTTATACTGTAGTGAATACCTGAAGAAGTTTTCCTTAGTGGATGTTTTGCACAGTGTGTGTCCATCAGAGTATGAGAAAGAAAAAGCACTTTACATGAGTAAATGTGATGTCACTGCAGGACACCATGTTGATGATGGTTTATGCTTTATTAATGTTTTTCTCCTCTGTCCGTCAGGTGGTAACGTCCTCATCCTGAACACATGGGGCGAGCAGGCGGGCCCTCACATGCAGGCTCTGCACTTCAGCTTCGCGGCCGGGGCCTTTGTGTCTCCCATCATAGCCAAGCTGCTGTTTGGGACTGACGTCATCAACAGCACATCGACCAACTCTTCACTTCCTGTCACCACAGAGCCGGTCCCCAAAGCCCCCGACGCACACACGTTCATCCACTACATCCACAGCAGGAGCAGCACCCTCAAATCCATGTGGGCCTACATCGTCATCGGCTCCTTCGTCTTTCTCATCTCCTTCCTCTTCTTCATCCTCTACTCCCGCAGGGGCTCTTCACGTGACAAAGCCCGCACGTCGTCGGGAAAGCCCCTGGTGGCCAAACATCACATAGCTCTCACTGTCCTGCTCTTCTTCTTCTTCTTTGCCTACGTAGGTGCGGAGGTAGCATACGGCTCCTTCATCTTCACCTTCGCCAAGGACTACGCCCACATGCCTCAGTCCCAGTCAGCTGGGCTGAACTCGTTGTTTTGGGGGACGTTTGCGGCGTGCAGGGGGCTGGCCATCTTCTTTGCGGCGTGCATGTACCCGGGCACCATGATTCTGCTCAGCCTGGTGGGCTCCACGGTGTCCTCTCTGCTTCTCTGCCTCTTCAGCAAGGAGAGAGTGGCTCTGTGGCTTTGCACCGGTCTGTACGGCGCCTCCATGGCCACCACCTTCCCCAGCGGCATCTCCTGGGTGGAGCAGTACACCACAGTGACAGCCCACATGGCGGCAACCTTCGTGGTGGGGGCGGCACTGGGCGAGATGGTGCTTCCCGCTCTTGTAGGCTTCCTGCTGGGGAAGTTCCACGACCAGCCTCTGCTCATGTACCTGTCGCTCATCACTGCCACCTTCACCTCCATCCTCTTCCCGGTCATGTACAAGCTGGCCTCGGCCCCCAGCAGCCAGAGCAGGAAACCCCGCGTCAGGGGCCGGCCTGACGCCGACGACAGCGAGTACCGCCAGGCGCTGCTGGACTCAGGAGCCAACGACGAGGAGGAGGAAGAGGAGGAGCAGGACAACGAGGCTGACCAGTGGAACGACGCAGACTTTGAGGTGATTGAAATGGACGACACGGCAAGTCTCATCAGCTCACCCAGCAAGGCCTCCTCTCCTCCTGACGTCACCGGTCTGACAGGGAGCTCTGCTGCCTCTAACCACCTGGTGACAGAGTCCACGGGTGGAGCTTCTTTTTCAGACACCATCTCCCTGGTAGGAGACTCCCCTAGACGCAAACTGCTGCTCTCTCTGGACAGAGAGAAGAGAGACTGAACCCTCCGCCTGTGACTCCTAAGTGCTGTTGATCTCTCACTGAACACTAGAAGAGCCATGCCTTCACACGTCTGTGCTCATTTGTCGTCCAGAAGCTTAAAAACTCAGATATTTATGAACAGCTGATTTACTGTGCAGTGAATGCAACACTACTGACCGAAACCTGTGCAGCTTATAAACTATCCATAGTGTGGTGACTCAGAGACTCAGAGTTTGGGGTTTTGCACAGTCATCAGTGTCTTTGGAAGCTTTTGGACCTCTCCTGGATGATGAAGGGTACCGCCATGCTTCAAACGGTTTTAAATAGTACATCATTGGTCCATGGGCTGGTAGGATTCAGTGCCTTGCTCGAGGACACATGAGCAGAGTAGATGAGACAAACCAGGGACAGTCACACTCTTCATCAGGCCGCCCTGCTGCCAAAAACATGTTTAAAAAATGTACATTAATTTTGCACTATTGCAGTGACTTTATCAACGGCAGGAAATGTGTGATAAGTTGTACGATTTGAATGAAGTTTTTGTTGCACTTTTGTAAAGAAGAGATTTGATTTGTTGTTTGTTATGTACTGTGACGTGTCGTGGCTCGTGGATCTCTCAATCACACGTGTTGTCACTGTGATTCATTTGAATCTTTTTTTAAAACAGAATCATCGACAGAAGGCATTTTAATACATTGACTTTTTATTATATCAATCTCAAACCTCCACCCACAGCAATGTCCATTAAAAAGAAACAAAAAAACACCTCCTTCATTATTATTTTATACATTTATACAAATACACAGATCCTGTGTACGGCTGGATGGGGAATTGAAGATTGGATCTTGACGTGGTTTGATGACAGAGTTTGTTTTTTTTTGCACAGTACACAAAACCATATATGCACAAGGAAACAATAAACTCTTCATGACATAAATTATCAAAATACAGTATTGCAACAGTCCCAGATTTTTAGAAAAACTGAAAAGAGTTTCCAGTTGCCGCACTCTGTAGAGTGTGAAGTGTCAAATCTGTCAAAATGAACATCGATACAATCAAGGTTAAAAGAAACATGAAAGATGGCATCCTTTAACAGAATGCATAAAAACAGATTTGATTGCATTCATGGCCGGAGCTTTAGTTTTTTTTTTAATGCTAATGCACAGTGAGATTATAGATGGAGCTATACAGGAACTATTTACACAACGACTGCAGCCGATTATAAAAATGAAGAAAAGTCAATTAGTGGTTTGAATGTAGTTTGTCTTGAGTTTTTGGAAGGAGCTCCTTAAAAACCAATGACTTCAAACTGCTACAGCGCATACGTGATACAACAACTCATCCTTGATTGGACTGCTCTCAGTTCCATGACAGGCAGTCTGTCGCTGTGTCGCCAAAGACACCAGCTTCACTCGGCCCATAGCAGCTAATGGAGATGGCAGCAAACAAGCATGAGGACACACACGAGCCCCACAGGAGGCTCCAACCAGACAGTCTGCACACGCAGAGAAATACTTGGAGAACGAAGAACAGTTACAAGACAGGATGAAAACCCGACGGGGTTCAATTGAAGCACCATTTAAACTATTACAACTGAGTGGACAATCAAACACTGAGATGGGGGTGGGGGTTGAGGGGCAGCGATTAGCACCAAATCAGCGGGCGAGCTCCTTGGTTTCGGGAGCCAATCAGAACTGCTCCAGCAGCTGTCGGAGGTAGGGGGCCTTGGAGAGCTGTCTGTTGACCCGGGACAGCTTGTAGAGGACGGGACAGTCCAGAGACACGCAGGGCACCTGCCGCTCTGCACAGCCGCTACAGTTCCTACAGATCTGGACACAAACACACACACATACACTCTTGAGGCAATTCTTTTTTAAATTTAGACTGTAGAAAGGCTGTAAGATATGAAAGGTATTTGATTATCTCTGACCTTACCTGCCCTGCCAGCTCAGAGTCAGATCACAGTTGTAGCAGTGCTTTATCTATGACTATAAAAACAACCCGTGGAGACGGGGCCAAAGGCTGCTACGAACAAAGACTTGTAAAAATGTTTTGTGTGTTCCTGTTATCTCAAACAGTGACTGACAGTGTCTCACCGTGTGGCCTCTGACAGACAGGAAGAAGGTTCTCTCTCCTTCTTATAGAAATGCTTGTATGACATGGTGCTTACTGTCTGATACAAGACTGAGAGTGGAGAGTCTGATGCACCTAAATCTTGATTATATTGTGTTCACACAACTCTGTAAATGCGTTAATACTTTTGTCTAATGTAATGGTAGTCTGTTAATCTGGGGTAGTAGTCTGAAAAAAAAAATCAACTTCAATTTACATGATACAAGTCATATATTTACAAGAAAAAACCCCTGCAAATTTACGAGAAAAAACTTAAATATTCTCTTAAATTCTAAATACATAAATTGATATTTGTGGGAGCCACAGTACTCTATCCAAACTGTCTCTAATCTTACATGGGAGATGTTTGCCTTCAGGGCTTTTTGCCATAAAGTCATGTGACGTAGTACAAAGAGCAACACAATCCACAGAGTCATGCTGGAGGCTGAGGTGGGCATGAGTCATTATTACTTTCAGTTTTAAGAATGTGTATTTTGCGACATTTTGTTGGGGCCGAACACAGCCAAGGTAACGTCTCGGACATCAGGATAGCATTTATTTTGGAACAATTTCTGAACCATAATGGGACATGTTTTTTTCCTACATTCCTACACTGGCCCTTATACACTTACTGTATGTAGAAGAAGATGCCAGTTTAAAAATGTTAAAACATGTCTGGAGCTAGAACCCAAACTATAATCTGCCGAGTTTCTCACCTTCAGCAGCTTGTCTTGCTGACTCTCCCACTGTCTCATGTCCTGGTAGAGCGTGACTGTGACTCGCTGGGGCTCGGTGCGGCACCGCGAGCACACGCCCAGCTGGGTCAGGTCATCGCACACGGGGCAGTGAAGCGTGGTGAAGTACTGGGAAATGGTTCCCTTCCTCCCCACTTCCTCTCCGCCCACCGCCGAGGAGCAGGACGCCTTCTGGATCTGTGTGCAGAGACAGGGGAGTTAAAAGAAGGATCACATTGTGAAACTGTTGCATCTAATCAGTGGCCATTCACACGACCACACACAGCGGTGTAAGGTCATTCATCACTCTGATTGGCTCTACTCTCAGCTCCACCAGCAGATGGCATGTGTGCTCTGTCAGAGAGGAAGCTGACTTTAGTATTGACACAAAAGACTGAGGCAGTAGCAGCAGCGCTGCAGTTTGATGAGTCTCATTCGATCCTCAGCAGGAAGCACATGAGAGATTTTCTCTTCATCCTTTGTTCTCTCTCCACTAAACACACTGAAGGAAAAGACCTTCTCAGAGTCTGCTTTTATTGTGACAGGAGGGGAAGCAACACAACGGTGCTCTAATGCAATTCATTTTCCAAACTCCAACCCATTCAGGTTTTTCTGTCACGTTGAAGCGCTCCTTATGCTTTCTGCATTTACACTGAAGGTTTTCATGTGGGTTATATATGTTAATTATCACCATTTATCTGCATTGCTTCTTAATTGCAGAGTGATAAAAATCATAATGGTTGCTCATTTCCTAACTCCTCTCTGTCTCACCCTGGGGAGCTCCTGGTACCAGCTGAACACGTCCACTCCGATCAGCTGGAACATGCGAGCCAGCGGTGGCAGGATCTGCTTGGTGATGTAGTAAGTGGCGTTGAGGCGGAGGCTGGGATCCTGCAGCACCTCCATGGGCCGGCGCACCAGCTGGATAAGGGGCACGCCGGGCATCCCGTACACAATCACGTAGGGCACCCGCTCGCCCACGCGGGGCTCCAGGCGACGGTCGTACGCCATCATACGCCTGAGACAAAGGAAAGCACAAAAATTGACAACTGTCATCAAAACTGTTGAACCTCAGAGCTCTAACGCCGCTCTGCTGCAATCAAATATTTTCCACAATCAAACATAATTAATTCAGCAACATCAGGAATCAAGCCGCCCGATAAATACATGAGATAAACTAAACTGGTGCTCATGAATGAGGCAGAACGTTTCCCTCTCACCCATGCCTCTGAAATCAGATTTTTTTTTTCACCCATTAAGAGCTGGGTTGCCTAGCAACAGACTCAGGTACTGTACATGCAGGCTAGTGCAGCCAGACAATGAGCACTGTGGGGAAGGAGTAATTGGATTCACACTGACTACTGTAACTGTAGTTGACAGCAAGCTCTCCTGCTCTCTGCTGCGCGGAGACCCGAGTGAAACTAAGGACTTTCTCTGTCTTTCCGTGTGGTGTTTGTCTGCATGTGGCTTTCTGCAAATGGCCACTGACACTGTACTGTACTGTCACACACACACACACACACACACACACCTAGTGAGCTCCAGGGCGGGCACGCAGGCCCCTGGTCGGTACGAGCCGCTGCCCCGGTACTCCTTGGCGAAGGTAAGGTCCTGCATGCTGGCCCGGCCGTCCAGGACCTTCACGCACTGATGCTGCACAAACTGCTTCACCTGGCTGATGTCCCGAGTCTCAAACAGCAGCTTAATGGAACGCTCCAGAATCTGGACAACACACGTTAATGACAAGACAGATGAGAGGAGAATAAAGAGTGAATAAAGAAAAAGATCTAACATAGAGATAAAGTGGTTCAAATCAAGAAAGATTCATATAAAATATAACCAAAGCACAAACACAAGCGTGACCTGCTGTGTCATCCCGTGATATTTAAATATGATTCCAGATTAACAAAGAAACAAATCATGTCTCTGAGCAGGCGGGGCTCTTTTGCCTGATTGACACATGTGAAGCAGTCCGAGTAAACGAGAGCGGGAAGAAAACTGGCATGGCTGTGATTGGTGTAGAGCAGAGTGAAACGAGGGGTTTGCCTGTTACCTTGGAAACAGCGGGGCAGCCGTCGCGCCGCACTGTCTCGATCCCTTTGGCGTCAAACACGGGCTCCTTCTGGTCAAGGCTCTCGTACATGTAGCCCACGTAGCGCTTCTTTGTCTGCAACACGCAGGGCAGATACACCTGGGAACACACACACACAAACATACACACACAGATCAATAATTACCTCTGAGTGTGTCCACATGTGCCGATTAAGAGAGAAAATCTGGACTGACAAATCAAAATCAAAGTGCAGGCAGTACAGAGAGGCTGCTGCCTCTGTGTGTGTGTGTACTGTGTGTGTGTGTGTGTGTGTGTGTGTGTGTGTGTGTGTGTGAGAAGCACTACCTTCTCAAACTTGAGCTTGACCGGTTTGGGGTTGGTTGCAGTCACCGCCTCGGCGATCTCATTGCCGATCTTGAAGGCCTGCTCTTTGGTGGCTCCCTTCAGCAAAACAAACATGCTGCGAAACACACAGAGACACAAACAGCGGCTCTCAGTACGACAGTCCATCTGTCCTGTATGTCACCATCCCTTCACTCAGTTCCAATCAGTGCTCAAGAAGTTCAGCAGCTGGGATGACCTGCTGACCTTAAGGTTAGAGCTGACTGTGAACCATGACATCCACAGCTGGAATTGAGTTCATTCTCTGTCTCTCTGCTCCCTCATTTACTATCATCTCTGTTCTGTTGGCTGTCAAATAAAGGCATAAAAACAGTCCCAAAACATATCTCTAAACGTTAATTAGCAGAGGAAAGTCAGTTAACCTCTTGTGCAGGGTCTGTTTTTAATCAAGCACCTTATTTGGAACTGGATTGCAAGTTCAACTAAACATTCCTGCCTCAGTGCAGGACTTAAATGTCAAGCTGATTGGTGGGAAATTAATTCAAGTGCTAATTATCTGAGTTGCTGTAACAACAATCAAAAAGTGATTTGTTGCTGCCAAAATTATAAATAGTGCCAGATCCAAATCATCACTGTGGCACAGGTGAGGACTCCTGTGGAGTTCTCCGACTGAAGATAAGAGTCAGTCCCTGAGTAAAGGAAGTTGATTAAATGTTTTCACTCTTAATCCCCTGACACAAGTCGACGGCCGGCCGTCAGTCCATGTTGGGCCGTCTGTGAGCATCTGTTGCTCTAGTCAGTGAGGTGTGTCCCACACCCTTGGCCCTCACCGGCCCCCATTGGCTGTTTATTGGCTGATGATCATCACAATTTTTGATTGCAGAGCCCACTGGTGAATAAAAAACACTCAGCTCAGCGCACAAGACGAGAAACAGAAGTGAGGAAGGTAAACAAACAGCTAAAGTCAAGTGGGAGTGAGACCAAAACAAACTTGTTACATGAGATGAGATTATTTTTGTTAAGACTCTAAGCTCGTCAGCAGGAACATTTCCTGATGGTTTGTGCTATTGTTCACTGGCATGCAGTAAATATGCTCTGTTGTTTCAACATTGGATTGTGTTGTTAATGTGCTAACTGGCTAACCAGCAACAAGATGGTCTTTCGGTTTCACTTTTTGAATGTCGAACACAGCCTTTCGTGGTCTGCTGATGTGGAGAGTTATTTCCTCTCACATAAGTGCAGCATGCACATGCTGGTTGGCCATTGGTTGAAGTCTCTGCAGTGTGTTCATGTTCAACTTTTTGGCTGAGACCATTTAGTAGTCTAAAACAGTAAGTGGGATTATTTAGTATGTTAATAAACTTCATATGAAACTAATAGTACAAAAAAGTGGGTAGTGTTTCCACTGAAACATCATGGAATTACAAGGTTATTGAGCTTTGTTACAGGTACAACATATGAGTTTGGGCTTTTTGTTAGCCATGCTAATGACATGTCTCCAGGGATGTCAGTTGGTCACACTGCCACTTTGATCCAGACAGAAACATCTCAAAAAGTACTTAGATAGTATGCAAAGAAATTTGGTTCACACATACACATTATACTGACTACATATCGGCTTGTTAGCATGCTAACGTTAGCATTTAGCTAACCCTAACCCCTAAGGTTTGCATTTTCCAACAGCTGAAGTAGTCCTACAGACATTAAGAAAAACCAAAAACTCAAGAGGTTCATCATGCCTGCGGTCAGGTATTGCTGATGCCAGTGTCAAGCCAAGGTCAGCACAGGTTACCATGGTTATAGTATGCGTCTCCAACCAGCAAGCAGGCTTTCTCCAAGTGATGTGGTGATTACAGCTCAGCTCAGTGATTAGAGCTCAAGATACATACTACTGTTTATGTTCACAAAAGTATGTTGAACAATAGTACACAAACTGGGTATGTAGTTCATGGTACACAATTTTGGACGCAACATGACTTGACAGAGTGGGAGGAATTTCTGTTGTGTTTTTCATCCATACACTTTTGTACCTCCTACACAGGCACTGTAAGGACGAGTGCTGCAACTGCACTTAATATGCATGGTAGCAGAGTGAAGCCTGCCAGTCTGACCAACTAAGTGTCACTGAGAATTATTGATTATTTCCTCCTGCGATGCTTGTTAAACACAGACCCAGATCTCCTTTTTGGTTTCCCAAATCAAGTAATTTAGTTTAATTAGCAAAGTGTAGAAGAGTTGAGAAGTGGATTCCTGCAGTTTAAAACTTCACATCTCTTAAACTGAAACCCTGCAGGAACAAAAAGTCTGCACATCACTGCTTGGAGAAGAGAACAGTTGCCTCCTTTTCGATACTTAAAATTAATTAGTGCCTTGAAGCTAGTTGTCAAAACAATAAAAAAATCTGACAGTTCAAAGTGTTGGAGCTCCATGAGAACACAGTACAGGTGCCATCAGAGAGCAGTGACACATCAGCACAGTGTTAACTCACGATGAGAGACAGCTAACAGGAACTATTACAGTGTGTCAGTTGTGGCTGTAGGCTGACATCAGTTTGTATCAGTCGCCATGTTTTACTTGTATTCCTGCTGATCTGATGATGGAGCAGTGACTGGATTTGTTAAAGTGGGACATTTACCTGTCTGTGTCTCCATACACAACACGCGCTCCCCATTTCTTGGTGTCATTGACCAGCTTGATGGCTCTCTCCAGGGTCTCTCTGGCTTTGTGGACGATACTGTCTCCAACCTAGAGAGGGCAGGTGAGACGTGAACATATACTGCAGCACAGGATTAATGAAATGTTCTGCAGAAATGTCTATTTCACACAGATTAAGTTTGCATTTTCTTCCAGGAAACCATGGTCCAGATCATTAGAGGTTTGCAAGAACAGTAGAAACGGAACTTCATGAAAATATGTGGTGTTATATCCACTCCACCTCTCCAGAGCAGCCACAGATGGCTTTAAATATGGTGATATTTGGAATATTAAAAAAAATAAAGCTGCTTTCCTTGTCATAACTTTTCCCACTGAATTTCATAAATCCAATTGGCAGAATTTGGTGGGACAGTGTGCACAGTGCAGACAGCTGACAGTAACCTTTGATGAGCTTACCTCCACGCTGGGCATGCGTCCAGAGTAGTTGGCGGCGGTGTAGCCAAAGGTGACGTTGGCGATGAGCTTGAGTCCGAGCTGCCGGGCGTCCAGCAGCTTCATCAGGGCCTTGTCCTGCTTGTAGGTTTTCATTGACTGCTTCACCATGATCCTCGTGTTCAGGATTTCCTCCAGCATGCTGGGCAGGACACCTTTACGCACAGACGACTGGACACAAACAACAGAGAGGGTGAACACTGGTGCAGTGATGAAGAGAGTGTCTCCACTCTAATTCCTGTCACAGATGAAACACATCTCATGTTTGGGATGGAGTCTTCAATACCAACAAGACTGTTTTTGCACTGTATTAAGCAGAGTCATGGGCACTGTTGAGAATGCTGATCCATAATGTAACCAATAGGAGTGTATATACAGAACTTGATGTGACATCTATTGTCTCTGCTTCACTAAACACTTTAAAGTCACATTTCTGTCTTTCTTGGTTTGATTTAGTCAGCGGAGGTCAGTCACTTTCATGATACTGTAATGGATTTTGCCAGAGAATATCTTTCTCCTGGCTGTAAAAAGTCCGATTAGAAGTAAGAACACCTTAAACTGTGTGTTTTAAGATGACTGCACGTCATCTAGGCTGAGAATTTGTTACTGACTTAGCATATTTCTTTCATGTCGTATAAAAATAAATGTTGTGTATCAACACTACCTAATTATACTGACATAACTGAGGTCTGCTGCTAAATTCAGCATCATGTTTCACTCAGTAGAACTCCCATTTAATAAATCAGCAGTTATAAAAACGGTTAAACTGCCTTGTTAATACAGACGAGCTTAGCATAGCTGGTAAACATCATGTTTACTCACTTTATAGGGAGCTAATGTTAGTCCTGAATTATCTTAAATGTTTGTTGAATGTGTTAACGAGTTGTAAGAAATCAGAAACCATCTTTTAGAAGGAGTTTATGTTTACCATAATCTCAGCTCTGTAAAATTTAGCAACATGTTTACAGAGCAAGGCAAGCTAATCGCTAACATGACCTGGTTAAAAAGAGATGGCTCTTGTGATCTAACTCAGATTGTCAGCCCAAACAGAGCCAACCATTTTGTCTCTTCATTACTCGTCAGGGTAATATCAATTTTTTCGATTTCTCCGGAACTTTTTTTTTAATCAAATTTTTTTCCCCCACATTTACATTGTTGTTACTACTTAGTTTTCATGAAATTAAAGGACATAAACTAATGTTTGACAGATGAGCATACAACAAAATACAACTCAGTTTTTTGGCTCTATGTACAAACAAAGAAACATCTAGCAGCAGATAACAACCAAACTTTTACCGCCCTACAAACCACTATCACAAACACCTCACTGTATCTTTCGAAATGAGACGTTCTTTTTCACATTTGAACCTAAACAGATGTATCTTTATCGAATAAATCAAGCACTCATAAACTCATGAACTGTGTCCCAATTTTGGAAAAATAAATGCAAAAACTGCTTTTGGACTTGAGGGTGTTGTTGTTGACAATATCCAATGACCAGCACTGCAATGCGCAAAGGAAATAGATGCTACTCACAGCTGCAAAAACATTAAAACAAATTGCAGAGGTGAAGTGAAACAGCTCCAGGGAGAGTTAGAGTAACAAAATAAGTATTAAATCTTTTTAAAAACTGGCAGCAGCAGCGCTCTAAAGTCAGCTTGATTAACGACCAGCGTTTTAGGTAATGTATCCTAACAGTTAAGTATGTTGATTGCTCTTACAGTGTTCTATTACGATGAATAATAATACATAGTGTGTACAGTTAGTGTGCAGTGTAGATTTAGGACACAGCAACAGAGTGGTCCACAAACAAGTCCACTGATTGCCAGTCTAAACAACATCAGGATCATTTTTGCCAAATCTCCAGCGATAGAGAAACAAAATCAGATCCAGAGCAAACCTGATTTCCTTCTGTGCCTTTAAATAACCTCAGCACACATGGTCAGTGTTCACTGTACTGTGTGTGTGTTACGTAATAAGACTGCGGGACCAGAGCCAGGAAGTGTGGAGCACTGAGTGAATGAATGAAAACAATGAATGGAGGGACGTAGAGCATGAAGTGGGCTTTCTGTAGACGTGCTTGGCCTCCGCAGCAGCTAATGACCCTTAATAAACCTGCACTGCTGAAGGACTCAGAGATGACTCATACTCGGGCCAAGTGTTTTTCCGGGACAGCGTTAAGTGTTAGATAAAATCTTCTCCGAGTGGAGAGTAGAGGGTGCTGTACCTTGACGAAGGCGATGCCGTTGGGAGACACGGTGATGTCATTGCGGAGCTGGTAGAGGAGCTCAGGAGGAACACGCAGGGAGGTGCAGCCGAACTTAAACTCATCAGGCCTGAAACAGAGACACAGGTGGATGAATGTCATTCGAGAGAGAGAGAATTCTCATCCTGTGTCAGTAATCAGTTGTTACTGTGCTGCGGGCAGCACTGCAGCATCGACGCTATCGCTCCATCACCTGAGTACGACTAAGACTGATGTCTGGTGTGACATGGTGTTGATGAGTTTGCAGGTTTTTCCTCTCACAGGCTGCAGCCTCACTGTGGCAGAAAGGTGTGACCACTCACTACCGGTCGAAGCTCAAAGCCAAACAGTCAAACCCCTGCTACTGAAACTCTGGCTGTTGATCATTACCACTACCTGTTTATTAAGTACAAGGCTGCAACTAATGACTCCTGGGATTAGAAAGAAGGAAAAACATTGTTCTGCTACTCAAAATTATTTTCTTTTTTCTGACTTATCTTTACATTTTTGTGAATCACTAGACAGTTTTACTTTTATGAAGTCCTCTGACAGCTATTCCAAGGAAACAATGGGACACATTTAGACGGGAGTAATCTCATAATGGCATGGGTGAATAACTGAATGGGCCCACTGGGAACAGGCCCAGTGAGGAGTCCCCCTGGCCTTCACCTGTAAAATGCCACTCAAACAAACATGCACCAACCCAGAAGAGACTCAAAAAGACCAGACAGAGATGCAAAGGAACTGCAATTAGACACAAAACCCACAAGATGCAGAATGACTACAATGAGACGCAAAACAACAAAAATAAAAGCAGAACCACCACAAAGTCTACATGTCTTGCTCCTTTGTAGGAGAGGTGGTGGGGCCTTTTGCATGCCTGTGTCTAGAGGTCCATTGTCTCATAATTCCCCCATGCTATGTGGTAGGGTTGGGTACCGTTCATGATTGAACCGATACGGTACCGGTACCGGTACCAAACGGTACCTTATTTCGGTACTTTTTAACCCTATGGGCCCTAGGCCTTTTTGGGGTATTTTTACTGCCTTTACTTTTAAGCTCATATCACAGTCATTATAAAGGCTACATACACATGCTATATCTTGTTTTTTTCAGGACAATCTGGGCTAACCAGATTTGCCATC
>NC_065517.1:8960713-9024875 GCF_006386435.1 Epinephelus moara | reverse complement strand
CCATCCAAGAGTAATGTGTGTGCAAAGCTGTATGAAAGCTCTGTTATACATCATTTTATTGTAATTTTTCGCTGCGAAAACATTGGATTACCGACAAGTGCTTGGCCTTGTCGGGAAGCTACATTTCTGCTGTTTCCGCTGATATGCGTGGCTTCACGCACGGTCGCGGAGAAAATCCACAGAGAAGGGGTGTGAATTTGGACGCACTATGCGTCGTTCGGACCCATAGTCTAAACTTCTCAGTTTCAACATTTTATTGAGAACATTTAGGAACAGTGCTGCACGTTAACTTTTGTCTGCACATTGTTTTTGTCGCCATTGTTGCTGAGTCTGAGGTGCAAGTCATGCGCTCTCGCTCCGCCTCCACCTCAGGTACCGAAATTTGGCACCGTTTCATTTTAAGTGAATCGGTACTCGGTAGTACCGACGTGAATCGG
The DNA here is from genome assembly GCF_006386435.1 of Epinephelus moara. Classification (NCBI taxonomy): domain Eukaryota; kingdom Metazoa; phylum Chordata; class Actinopteri; order Perciformes; family Serranidae; genus Epinephelus; species Epinephelus moara. The sequence goes on along the minus strand of NC_065517.1, from coordinate 9,024,438 downwards.
TACCAAGTACAAAAAGTAAAATTAGAAATTGAGACGCACAAAGATGAAGCTTTTAAACAGAGCAGTTTAATAGCAAAGCTTCGAAGTGACATGCTCATCGGCGAGACAGTCAAGAGAAAACTGGAAAAGAATGCCGATGACACAATGCAGCGCGTTAAGGACCAGGACTGGATAATAAATGATCTCAAAACTGAGATTAAAAATAACAAGGACGAGCAGACAGACATGAAAATCCAGATTACCGTTCTCAAGAGTGAGAGAGACCTCACCCTTGAGAACCTGTCCAAGGCTCGGAGGGAAATTTGTCTGCTGAATACAACGATCGAAAAACAGCAGCAGGAGATCCAAACCAGGACTTTGGATCAGAACAAAGTGGGCACAGAGCTGGACCAGGTCAAGAAGGATTATGACTCTGCGCGCAACCGGCTGATAGAGGTCAGTAAGAAACTGGAGCAAATACAGGTGTTGCAGAACAGGTATAAAGACAACATGAAACAAGATGTAAAGCTGGAGGAGAAGAGATACATGGTGATCCTGAAGGAGAAGGAGGAATTAGAAAGAGAGCTGCAGCACTCTGTGCATCAGGCATCACAGCAGCGTCACAGCATTACTGTCCAGAAGGCTGCAAAAGACGCATTAGAGCAGACAGTAAAAACACTCAGGCAGGAAGTCGAGTCCCTCACACTGCAGAACAGGGAGCTTAGGACTGAGAACAACAGACTGACAGTGACATCCAAGAAGCGTCTGAGCCAGAAACCTCTATTTGTCCCAGATAGTAAAAAGCGATTTGACTCCACCCATCTGCTGTATAAACACAGGCAGCATTTCCAGCTAGAGAACCATGTGCAGCGCCAAGCAGCACTCGTGGAAACGCAGTGCGAGGAGATCGAGGAGCTAAAGCTCGCCGTGGCACAGCGTCCAGAGGACGCAATCCAAAAGCTAGTAAAGTGTCAGTGGGACAACAGAGAGCTTAAGAAACAGCTCATGACTTTCCAAGGGGAAAAAACAGTGTATGAGGCGAGTTATCAGCGTGTAATGGAGGAAAACAGGAAGCTGTCAGAAGCCCTGAGTGACATGAAGGTGGAGGCTTTTCACAAACGCAAAGCAGAGTCCCAGCGTGAGCCTCAGCAGCCATCGAGGCACACATGCTTCCCACTCTCTGCTGACAGGACCCCGTCTCAGGCTGAAGACAGGTCTAGTAGCGTGCCAGTCTCTGCTGACGGGACTCCGTCTCAGGCTGAAGACAAGTCTAGTGATATGCCAGTCTTCCACCTCCTCACCAGAACGGCCCAGCTGGGTGTTGGGAAATTCATGCCACGTCCACCTCCACGCTCAACTCCACAGCGTACACCTAACCTGAGGTTGCCTGAGCTTGTGGTCAGAAGACCTCTGCCCTCTCGAGCAACACCTGTGCGTAAGTGAACGTTTCCAACATGTATTGAAAGACATCCATGACAACACAGCGACCCCTACAGGACAAATTAGCAACAATTGACCTGTCGCTAAGTCCCGCCCCTGGACGCGTATACACATGCTGATTATGACAGCGAAGTGAAGACCGACCCTGCTGTACAGAAACCCGTGAAGGGAAGCAGGGAAACTTTGCTGATATTCAACCAGCTGTGTGTAATCGCATTGTCTGACTTCCCCTGGAGATCCCTGCCTGTCTGGCGGCGGAGGTCCCGGTGCTGGCAGCGATGCCACACAGCTGGTTCAATATGCTTACTCCAACAGCTTGTCGGACCATCACAAAGGGGCGGGGCTTAGAGAAAGGTCAAGTCTCTGCTTTTCCACTCAGGTTTTGCTATGTGCATTTTCAACTTGTGCATTTAAAAACCTAAGTGCAAACGCACTCAATGGCTCAAATCCATCTGGCTGCTGCCTTTCTGTGTGGAGTTTGCATGTTCTCCACTTAGTTAGGTTGGGTCTTCTCCGGGATGCTCCGGTTCGCCCAGCACTTGAAGACATGCAGGTTAGGTCATGGAGCAGCTGGGCTCAGCAGGTTAAGCAAGGCATCTACTGATTCCTGGCTTCTCCTGGCACTGAACCCCCAGCTGTTCCAAGCCATAACTTTAGTAGAATAATAATAAAATAATTATAATTGGAATTACCGCTTTATGTTTGTTTGTCTCCATGCACAGTTTACATCCATGTCTGTGAAAACATGATGCTTCACACTCATTGTTCCCCGACAGCACAGATGATCTATACAGCAGAGTCTGGAGGTGGGCACAGATGATGAGTGTCAGCAATTAAGTATCAGACTAAATGTCTCCCCTTCTGTTCCTGAGGTATGACGTTGAATGATGGCCAGAAAAGTGTTTTCTGCAGAACATTATGATGTCAAAGTGAAGCTGACCTTTGACCTTTAGGATATAAAATGTCATCACTTCATTATTTTATCTGCTTAATTGTGCATCAGCTCTATGCTGAGCCTACACACATGGCCTACGCCGTTGTGAACACTTATACTTGTGTGGTGGTGTGTCTGTGTCACTCTGCAAAACACTGGTCAGCAGTGGGGTTTCTGTCAAGTTTAGTTGATTCAAAACACACATTAAACATGGCTTAAAAGAGACAAACACAAGAACACAAATGTCTTCACTATAACTCACAGCATTCACTGACTAAGCACTTGTCTTTATCTGGACACGTTTCCCCCACAAATCCCCCATGCTAATGTTATTAGCACGCACCGAAGGCATTTTACATTGTATAAATTAGCTTAGTGGCTAGCTGACATTTCCTCTATTGACCGCCAGGGACAACAGCAACATTTAACAAAGGTAACGGTACATAATTTGGCTCCATTACAGCTCACAAGGTTCACTGACAAAACAACTGTCTTATACTTAACACGTTTTCCAAACAAAAACATGCTAACATTATTAGCACAAGCCTATGGCATTTTACATTGTGTAAATTAGCCTAGTAATGAGCGGAGATTTCCTCTGCTCATATGAAGCCAGGATAAATCCCACCCAAGACTTAAAATGCAATTTTGTGGAGGCTTTGCCATCTTCACAATTTATTGTTTCTTATCTGTGAAATTAAAGTAACTGTCCTTCAACTAGGGCTGTCCCGAATACCATTTTTTAACATTCGGACCTTTGGCAGAATTTATAATGAATATTCGAATATTATAATATAAAATGTGATGGCACAACAGTCTCCTTCAGTACATTATTCTATGCTTTCTTTTGATTTTCACATTGGCTAGTCATCCTGTTTAATTTGTCTTCTGATTAATTCGGAACCGTTGAAACAAGTTGTAGGAAGCCTCTGCAAGTAATTGGTTGCTGGCAGACACTGTGCTGCAATAAAATGGTTAATCAGCAGTGCCGTGCACTGTAGAGCCGAATAGAATATAATGTCTATAGCCTTACTGTTGTGTACAGCCTTATAGACTGAGCTGAGTAGTGATGCGCGGGTCGACCCGTAACCCGCGGGACCCGCAAATGGACCTGCGGGTCGGACAGCTGTGATCGTCTGTTAAATCGGTCTGTAAATGATATTTTGACATTATTATTGTAATCTATTAATCTATAATCTATTACTGTCATGGCATCCGAAGGTACTGATGCGTTGAGCAGGTGACAGTCCGCAGCCGTTTTCAAAACACACTTGTGTCACGCACTCCAAAAGAAACTTGTTGAAACTTTAAACAATAATTGATTGTACAAAACGGGGGAAACAAACGTTGACAAAAACGGTTCCATAATTCATATTAAATTCAAAGATAACGAAAAAACAGCTACAAGTTAGAGGGAATAGTGATAAAGTGGTAAAACTTGGCATTGATCCACAGCCTCAGACGGATCAAGCTCAGTTATAGGCTATACTATATTTTCACATTTTTAACAATGCAATTTAAAAGTTTTGATTTTTATTGATGACCTACATTCATCAACAACAAAAAGACTACATTTAGCACCAAAAAAATATGTTAAAAAAAAAAAGTAAATAAAAAAACGAATATCGAAAACCAAATTTTCATAACAAATACCTACCCATAGAAACGAATATTCGAATATCCAAATATTTGGGTACAGCCCTAGTCCTCTCTGACTCAGACTAGGACACAGAGATGTTGGAACGTCTGTCTGTAAAAAGCTTTAAATTGATCATTGTGCTCAAGTCCTTTCTTTTCTCTTGATGTTCTCTCTCCTTAAGCTGAGAGGCACTTGATTCAGCCGCATATTGTTGGAAGATGTGCAGAGAACCCTGTTTCAGTCCCAATGTAGCTTGTATCTGTTTTAGCATCATTTCAGGTTATCTATTTGAATGTAGGAAACAGTTGATGAAATGTGTAATAATTATATGCAACACAACTAACTGTGTTGTATAAAATGGTTATGTTACTTTTAAAAAATCCAGCACATTTCCTGCTCTGATTTGGATATTGTGAAATTTCCAACTACCCCTGCAGCTAATTTGCCACTTTATGTCTGCTGAGAATGAGGAGCATGAAGCCAGTTTCTGTCTGCCAGGCATGACTCTTTTTTCTTTTACCTTGGAGTAGTAGACATATGAATGTTGGAAAAAAAGTGTTCATGGCTCCTGCTGTTGCTATGCAACTACAGTAATCCTGGTGAAAAAACTGAAATGTATCCTAACTTGCAGCGCTCTCTGCTCTGAGCTGTGAACATCATGCAGAGCTCTCAGCGTGTCTGTTCCATTAAAAATAATGAGGGAAGGAAGGCAGCACTGGAAGGAGACTTTCCTGGCAGACATGCAACCTAAGCAAGTTGGAGCGCACGCTGTGGGTGTGTGGGTCTGTCATGTTCTTACGTTCCCAGGCTGTCCACGTGGCCGAGGCAGGTGGAGAAGCAGTAGTTGTAGGCGATGACGATGGAGGGATAAAGCGACTGGAAGTCCAGTACGACCACTGAGTTGCTGTAGAAGCGTGACTCGGGCTCCATCACCAGGGGAATGCACTGTGGTGCCCTCTGCTGGGCTCGCTGCTGGATGCTGGGTGTAACAGGGATGTAGTTCAAGGGCTTGGCCACACGCAGCATCATGGACTCAACGCGGTACTGTAGGAGAGACAGGAAGAACACGACACATACATAGTTACTACTTGGATCCTTTAAACTCTCACTGATCAACATTACCAGTACATGGGCCAGGGTCACCAGTGTAACCATTAATAACCCTCTGATAGCTTTAAGGCTACAGCACAGACTGCTGTAGACCAATCAGAGGGTGTGAAATATGTGATGTGTGTGTTGGTACCTGCGATCCTCTAGTCAGAACGTGAAAGAACTGAATCCCAAACAGTCTGGCCAGCTCGCTGGTTCTGCCTATGATGTCATTCTGCTGAAGAAGCTGCATGGTGCCGCGCACACGGCTCACGTAGTGGTCCACCATCTTCCACCTAACACACACACACACACACACACACACACACACACACACACACCATAGCATTATCATTAAAATACAATGTTTTTAACTGACCACAGCTTCACAAAGTGCTTCACAAAGGAACAGTAAAGCATACAAACTTAATGAGTTAATGCTCGGGCATCGACGGACAGCTGCGGTCATGCAGACGTGTACATGATTTTATTCAGTGTACCACTGAGGGTCTGCGTAAGCCCCCAGCAGTAAACAAGAGGGCTGGGAGGTGAGCTTACTGTCCTCCTACTGCTGACATCGGGTGAAAGTGAAACTACTAAGATGCTGCAGGGAGTGCAGTGAATGTCTGTTGAATATCTGACTAACTTCACTGTGGTGAAGCGGCTGTGGCTGACTGGACCACAGTGTTTTGGACTGGGGTGTGGAACAGGAGATCGCAGCATGCTCAGTCGGCATGATTGTTATGCATACAGTCCACATGGGCACAAAAAATGGGCTACACGTGGATGCGGAAACTATGAATTGGCCATAGCAGGCACTCAACATTCTATTCAAAGTACTGATCAAGTCACAGGTTGTTCTTATTCAAATACAAATCGACAGACATTGAGCTGTGTGGTTTTGCAAACATCAAAACGTCAAAATAAAACACCTTAAATTAGTCAGTGTTCACATTTCTGATGAAGTGTGTTTTGTTTCGGCACAAACCTGTAGAGGTCGGTGTTGTGGTCAAACCAGTCAGACAGTGTTCGGGGGCTGTACAGGGGGAAGCGCTGGTGCAGGACATGGAAGGCCACGTTCTCAAAAGTGTAGTTGTTCAACGCCGCCTGGAGGGAAAAATAAAAACATGATCTTAGACCACTTCTTTGACTTTTATTTATTGATCGTTATCAAGCCAGTCACACTTTAAAAACCTGATTTGCTGATTCGCTTTTTCATCATGCCAAAACAAAGGTCTAAACAAACTGGCACCCAGGTATGCTGCTGGAGGGAATGTGGAGACGTCACATTTTGATTTTGTTGATGTTTCAATCAAATTAAAAGGCTCTGAAGGGGTGAACACACTGAAAAGCCACTTAATACAATAATGTGTGACAGCAGGTGGTATAGTCGTACAAGGCGTACAAGTTACCTTGTGCAAACCATAACACTGAATCTTTTATGACAGTGGCTCCTGTGTTTTTTTTCAGCTTGCGACCCTTTACTAAAGTGTGTCCTTGTGACCACAAATCACAGGTTATGGCCTTTGTATAGACAGGAGTTGTGAACAGTTTGACCTTCTTGGACTTTCATTTGAAGAATTTTTAGACACCTGAGGGGGCCACAGTATCCAGAATTAAAAAAATAAACAAATACTTAGTTTGGTGTAACAGAAATATGAAGTGTACTTATTTCCTCATATCCCTTATTACTTTTTAAGACTCTTTGAGGGGCCCAAAACCCCAGCTGATGACTCGCGGGGCCAGGAATTGATTAAAGATAATGCCTCTTAAGTTTCATTAAGAGTCTGTGAAATTAGGTGAAATTCCCCCAAATTGAACTTATAGGGGAGCTATGCCCGTTTTCAAAATTCTTACATGTTACTTCTATGATCTAAGACAGTCCAAAGATATCAGTAAACATGATCAACTCTCCCAAATCCTAAAACTAGAGTCCTAAACTCAAATTTGTGATGCCATCAAGTATAAAGTCTGGAGCTGCTCCATGGACAGCGAAGTAGGAAAGATGTTCTAGATGACACACAGAGCTCCCAGGGAAATGATTTGAGTATATGGGTACATTTTCAGTCACTACAATAGCTCATCTGGGTATAAAACAGAAACAAAACATTCTGTGGGTCCACAAAATCAGGCTCCCATTCATTGTCTATAGAGCAGCACCAGACTTTATACTTGATGACATCACAAGTTTGAGACTTACTTCTGTGGTTTCTGGTTTTGGGAGAGAGTAGCTCATGTTCACAAATATAGATTAAACTTTCCAGGGCCGTGGAAATAACATAGTGGAACTCTTAATTTAGGCAGTGTTCCCCTTTAACTACTGGTGCCGTAGCATGTGACCACGGGATACTTTGTGTGTTCTGAGTGAGAATAAATGGCATTTCTGATCAGAAAGCAACTGAACTCACAGCCTGCATCATGCAGACATCAGTGGACAATGACAACCAGAGCGACCCACAGGGTAAACAAAAAAAAACCTAACTGAATATGTGGAGGATGAGGCAACGTACAAGAAATGAAAACTAATGTTAGTAATACATGTTGGGTATTCTTTTGCCAATATGCAAAATATATTTTATAGTTCATAGTTCAATAAAAGGACTACATAAAACTCGATTTTAAAAGATCAAGTGGCACAAGTGCCCTCTGGAGCAGGAATAAATCTAACACTGGTGAGCGTCCTGCCTGAAAGGAAAGAGGAGAAAAAGAGAGAAAGAAGGTCACAAGCTAAAACATTAAGCGCGTGTGGGAGGGGCTGGAGGTCATGCCGGGACACCTGCCTCAGTCTTCATCACCCTCCACAAGTTGAGGGTGATGCGTCCGATGATGTTGATCTCAGTCATGGTGTCGGCTCCGTACTCATCCCTGTCTGCAGCGAAGCGGTTCTCTTTGGAGTCACCTGAGGACACGCACAGAGCCAGACAGACAGCCAATTACAGAGGAGGAGGGGAGCTGCCAGAGGCTCTCCACTCAGCTACTACTACACACACACACACACACACACACACTCTTCCTCTCTCTCTCACACACACACACACACACACACACAGGGAAACACCCAAACACCTCAGATTTACACACAAACACAGGTGCTTCACCCGTACATCTGTGCTCTCGTGCACATTTACACACACACAAGCCACACGTGTTTGTACTTACAGTACCTACAGCGTGTACATGCACAAACACACTCACACACACACACACACACACACCCACTTTCTCTTGACCTGAATTTAATGACTTCCTTCAGACTGTAATAAGGGATTGCTAAAAACAAACGCTTGCCAGAGAAGAAAATAAAAGTGCACTCACACACCTTCACTCTTAGGACTTCCTGACTTTCAGCAGCCACACTCAAACTGTCACATTTAATAATTGACTAATAATTACTCCTGCAAAATCCTGTGTGCCACTGTCAATTTATGGATTTGCCTAGATGTGGCACAGCCTCCTTTAAAGAGAGGAACTTAGTCAACCACCAGATGGGATGTGCTGTGTGGGACAGTAAACAGTGAGCTCATACATAGCGAAGAACTTCTTCTTTCTCATAGAAAACTATTGGATATACATAAGTAGTCACACATTGCAGTTATCTAGTACTCTTTAACAAACATCTGTGCGATTACATTCAATCTGGAAGCTATTTGACATTCCTTTGCCACACATCCCTGCTTTCTTCAACGTCCCAGTAAGTATGGAGGTGTTTTCACAGGAGTGCTCAGTTTAAATATTCTGTTGCATGATGTTCAGAAAGAAAATAACACAGCCCCTTGTGTTAAAACAACACAAGCTGCTGAGTTTGTGTGGGGCAAGTTGCTTCAGGTACCACAAAGATGAAGCCTAGTTTGAGTAACAGATGTTCAAGGTTTACTAGGTTTTACGAGGTTATACTATCACTGAATAAAGTATTAGACATATTTACAACACTGGAGAATTATAACAGCAACAAATAATTTACCTCCTTCCTGATAATTACAAGTAAAGAGAGGTAAAAGGTAAATTGATGCTGTTTACTTTACTAATTCCATCTATCAGGTATGTGCACATGTGATTAGACAGCGCAGTTCAGTGTAGAATGGTGTTCTGTTGCTTTGTGTTGTGGCAAAAGTTAAACCAAGTTCCACCTTTTTAGGGACCAACGTGTTTTTCTGCAGAAGACGACTGTGAAGTGAAATAAATGAGGGGGCTGTGCCTTTTCATCCAGTTCAATGCTCATTTACTGTCATTCTGCAACACCGGGTTGCACAATGAAATGCAATTATAGTGCCTGAAAGTACCCCCAAATCCTCAACTGTCCCCACTGCTCAATATTTTTTAACTCAACACAATTCACAAATGAGTTTCTGAACATCAGAGAGTTGCACTGAAATGTCAAAATGTATCTTTAGAAAAGATTAAATTCATTTTTCAACCAAAAAACTGTCTATCCAGACGAGTCAATATTTGTCCCTACAAAAGATCTGCTTTGAACTCTGATTGCTTTCCTACACTTGCACATTAACTATTAGAGGAATAACATCTCAGCTGTGGTGACTCAGCCCTACCTGGCATTCGTGACAACTGTTGACACAAGTCCACTCCGAGCGCCGCGGCCCGTTGGAGGAGGTAGCCCCAGGAATGCATCTGCACCTCGTACCCCAGCAGGATGTCTGGGTCAAACCTGACAGAACACAGCCATGTTGGAGCCGGGGATAGTGTTTCATACCCAAAATAATGCTTTAAAAAAATCAATATTGTTCTCCTTCTTTGCCTCTAGTTATGAGCATAGACTGTTTGATAAATTTAAGAAGGAAGAAAGTAAATTGAACTCAAAATTCTGCCTCAGAGAGTGACGCTCTGTCACCACAACTGCATATTTGCTGTTAATAAAACAGTATATGAAGGAACTGTGCTAAACTTCCTGCTTGGCCACACATACACACCTCCTCATGATGGTGATCAGCTCCTGAAACAGCGCCTTCTCATCAGTGGCGTATATCACCTGCAGCCCAGAGACGCCCGATCTGACCAGCAGGGGCGCTGTTCCTCTGTGACCTGCTGAAGGCATTTAAACAGATTCATCAGCCTGCACATCTTGGCACTGATTGTGTGACGATCTACACAACCCACTTACACAACGCTGCCCCCTTACACTTGAATAATGCTACACATGGAAACATCTTAGTACAAATATCCTCCTTTTCAGCAGCGCAATAATAAAGTGAGTTTTCACCTTGGTCACTACTTTGATGGTCTTTGTCCACCACAATGGCACCCGTCAGCTGAGTGCTGTCTACGTCCGGCAGGGGAGCATCAGAATTGAGGCAGTAGAATAAGGCACATATGGGGTCGAACTCGGGGTCAGGCTCAAGGTCACGACGGGTTCTTGCATGGAGCTCCATGCCCATCAGTGTTAGGTACTGGACCTGAGGGGGAAGACAGAAAGCAATGTTGTGTCAAAAGGAAAAATCAATCTGAAGCCACAATCTTTAGACATCTGACCTGTGGGAACTTTGTTAAGGCTGAAAACTCAACTCATCTTTAGAAGCACATCATGCCCACGTTTTTTTTTTTTTTTTTCCCTCTGCAGTTCTCTTTTCTGATATTTTTAGTTGCAGGAGGATTACCAGAGTACTGTAGCCTTCAATATTTCACCCTTTGCTAATGACTGCTTACTATTTTGGTGACAGACTAATTGGAGCATATTTTCCTGATGCATTCACTCCAAGTCTCTTTGGATAAGAGCATCCATTAAATGGCAAGAATAAATCCTAATAGACTGTACAGGCTCCATGGAGGACGGGATTCAGTGGTAAAACACAGCCACTTAAATATCACTTTGCATTTCAAGAGATACTCGAGCCCTGGATCCTGCCAAAATCTCTCTCCAGTGTTTTCCCATATTCTCTGACGAGTTCTCAGCTTTCCCTCCGATGTAAAACAAAAAAACAGGTGCAGCTTAGCACCACCACGGGTCCCACAGGTCAACACCAGACAGTTCAGCTTCACAATAATTCTAAACAAAAAGGGATGCCTGGGATTTAATTTCTCATATGGCTATGGTTTGCTGCTAATTGCCTCTAACATTTTGGATTATGTTCCCAGTTGGCACAATATTTGCTCTGAAACTAATACATCAAACCTTTCATCTTCCCTTGTCATTGTCTTTTATCAGAAAGCATCCCTGTAGAAAACATTCAGGTAGCAGACTTTTAATATTTGGTCATCACTGGCTGTTGTGTCATGATTTAAAATGCTGAACAAAATGCTTGTATCAGCTATCGCTAGTAAATGGTAATTCTGTGACAACTAATCACGGCCTTACACCAAACAACTTTTCAAGCGACTTCGCTGTCGCAGACAAATTTCCGAAGTTAAAATAAAACTATGAGAGTTTTACCTCAGTTGTTGAGTGCTCCTGTAATCTCGACTGTCAGGTGTAAGGTGGTCATAAAGCTCGTTTCAACAACATCAAACATGCTCAATATTGTAGTAAGTTTTTAGTCTTGGCTCATGCAAATAGTGAAGCTCAATTTCTTGAACATTATCAACAACCAATAGCTGCGCTTTCTCAGCACCAAACAGGAAGCAGCAAACCGGGTAAGCGGTAAACATGAAGGGGACTCCAGAGAAGAACGTGAACAAGTCTCGGTTTTCTTTTATTGTAGAAAAGGAGGAGAAACTGGTGGAGTTGTGGAGTGAACAAGAGACAGTGTTTAAAGGGATAGTGCACCCAAAAATGAAAATTCGCGCTAGTGCACACATGTGAGCGCGGTGCACAGAGAAGCAGTTAGAGCTACAGGCTACAATGAGGCTAAAAACAGAGTTCAAAAGACGTTATTCCAAACAACTTTTTATGTCGGGGCTTCAGGACACTTGGATCACTACGGACGAGCAGTGTGGAGATATTTTGTGGTTTTAATTATGTGTTTTTGGACGTTTGAATCTGGGGCGCCGTAAGCCTCCATTAGGTGGAGTTGCGTTGCTACCCCCTCTCCCCTCGGATCTCTGAAAGTGTTGTGAGGACTCTAAAACTTCACCTGAGCCTCCCTCGGCATATGGGTGAGTAGATAATGGCTGAATTTCCATTTTTGGGTGCACTATCCCTTTAATTTCCTTCAACCAGCACTTATTTTTAGTCAGACACCTTAACTTTAGAAGTGGTGCATCTCTCATTCCCATCATCTCCTCCCACTAAAACAGCACAGCAAAGCAACAAAGGCTGGTAGGGAGTTTAGGCGACAAAATCCAAAATGTTTGTACACAAATACAGTTTATCTTTTTTGAATTGATGCCGAATTGACAAGAAGACATATGACACCTTTAATCTTGTGTTTCTAAAGTTGTGTGTTTTTGTGGACACGGAAAGAATCGTTCAAAGTGCCATATATTTCTTAAAGGGAGTTTGGCGTAATATTTTCCAGAGGGAGCAAGACGGGAAAATCAAGTTGCAGTCTTGCAAATAGTGACCCTGCAAGATCCCCAGTCTTTTAAAACCTCATAGCCTGTAACTTAAAACTCACGGTCTTAAGATATAAGACGGTGTCAGACTTAAGTCTTTTAGTGTATGCTAAGCATAAAACTGAAGTTTTGACTTATTGTGCTCTTCAACGATCAGCCAAAGATCATTTGAATAATACTCTAAGGTATTCTGATTGAATAAGTGCATTTAATGAAATGCTATCCCACTCCAAGACTAAATATTGGACTGATATAACCTGTCTTCCACCCTAAAGGAGCAAAAACAGACAGAGTGTGAGAAAAGGCTGCGGCAGCCTCACCTCATGCAGAGCTTTGGCATCCTGCAGGTTTTGCATGCTGATTTTGAAGCCGTAAGAGTTGGCTATGCTGGGCCCTTCTATCTGAGAGTTTTCTTTCTTTGGCACATTCAAAGCAGCAAACTGGTTCTGTGGAAGACAAAGAGCACATGAGAGACATCTCAATGAATAAGACAACACAGGCACATCAAATCAACAACAACAGGCATAAAGGCAAAATTCAAACAGCTGAAGTGAAAGAGGGACTGACTTGATTCAGGCCAACAAGCTGGAGGCATAATATCAGGTACATGAGACATTCTCCATGCACAGCTCTATACTGGGATTAAAGCTCTTTGATGTGGTGAGAGGTTTGAAAAATCAAAACTTGCGGTCTGACCTTCATCTGTGTGGTCAGTAACACTCTTCTCAGTGGGTCCGCCTGGCTTCTCCTCCTCTGCTGGAGTCTCTGAGAAATGGGATCCTCTGCAGCAGGAATAAGACCAGGAAGAGCAGAGTAACAATGAATATTTATTACAGATTTGCCCAAATTAGACTTAATTCAAAGAATTAAATCAGCCATGATCAATTCCTGGCACACATGTCAATTACAGATGACCGAAACAGATTACAGACAGAATGAAACAGCTGCTTTCTTACCCTCAGATATGGGCGTGCTGCACACTGGCTCCACATCCTCCTTGCTTCTCCGCCTTCTCCTTAAAAAGGGGGTGCTGTGAAGGAGTTTGGGACTAGTCCTCCCTTCTTCCCTGTTTCCAACATCCAGGTGCAAAGGACTAAGATTCTGCCCTAGTCTCTCCAGGGAGTTGGTGAGCCTAGGTGACAGTGGTTCTGGAGAATTTTCAATTTGTCTGTTTTCACTGAGCCAGTCGGGCCCTGAGGGGCTGGGCTGACAGGACTGCTGCCAAGGAGGCAGCTCTGGGGACTCTGGAGAGGTGGCTTTATCATCATCATCATCATGTTTTTCTCCACCCTCCTGCTCAAAATCTACACCACATTCATCTGAAACTGGGCTCACCTCTGTGGATTTACACTGAGAGGCTGTATTCTTCAGGGGAGGTATGATTAAGGACAGGTTGCATTTCTTTCTCCTTTGGGTCCTGACACTGGAGAGTCTCTCACACAGCTCAAACTTCACTGCAGGACAGCTGGAAGCAGCTGACGGCTCAGTTCTTTCTGAGTCCCCCTCTACATCCTGCCCAGGCCTCCCCTTCTTCAGCAGCCCTTTTTGTAAACTTTCGTACTGTTTCCTGGCTTCCAGCCACAGCTGTACACGCTCTCTGCTTGGTGGGTTTTTGCAGGGCAGAAGGATGACCTTTTTGTCACTGGCTGAGGACGGGTCAAGCTTGGCCTGCTCTTTACTTGCCTCTGAGGCCTCAGCTCCCTGGGCTTGGGAAGATGAGGTAATAGTGTTGGCGGGGTGCGTCATGGCTGAGAAGGCCGTCTTCCAGAAATGAAGGCCCTCCAAAGACAGGTCTCCATTGAACTCCGTTAGCTCCTTAGCCAGCCTTGTATGAACAGTTAACTTGCGGCCGCCAACCTCCCTAGAGAGAAACCAGGGGAATTTGATTAAATGACTTATTAATATTTCATTAATTATTGCCATTCATTACAGTCTCATAAATGGAGCACTATGCAAAAAGTGATTTATTAAATAAAGCCCTGTGGATAGTATTAATTAGTGCCCGACTGGTACTCGATTTTTGAGGCTGACATTGATATTGATATTTGAGAGTTGTAAAAAAATCTGATAGAGGTATCAATTTCCATTTTGACATTTTAATATTTTATACTAGATACCCCTAAATCTGGTTATTTTAGAACTGTAACCAGATATATATTGAGCAATACATGTTGCAGTATAAATATAAACTTGTCAGTACCCACTAGTGGACAAACTATGTAAAAGCAATACTACTAAAACACATGTCCAGCGTTTTCCTTATACAATTTCCTCAAAAGTTCTGTTTACATTCAGCATGTCATCTGTTTCTCTGAGGCTTGCAGTCTTCTCCTTCACTACTTTTGTTTTTACAAGGGATGTCAATATACATGCATGTGCCAAAAGCAAAATGGAGACCCACTTGTCGAGACATAGCTCCATAATACTACTAGTGGTCTAAAATCCTCAGGGTACCTTTATGTATGATGCTATAATCGACCGATAATGTCAGCCATGCTGATGTATCGCTAAGGCTCCATTTTTTACACAAAAGGCTTTTCAGACACATTTTCATCTATGTACACTTAGTTCAAACACAGTTTGTTCATATGCAAGATAACTTAAAAGTAATTATTTCATCAGTTTGCGCCATTGGTGTATAGTCTTACATTGCTTTCCCTGGTGCATCAGAGGGGTTGCTGCAGAAGGGCTCCTGGAAGGTGGCCTCTGACATCTCCAGGTCCAGCAGAGTGCTGAGGATCTCCTCCCGGCTTGGAGGGGACATGAGGGGCTTGAGAACGTGGGCTCCGCCTCCTGCTCCCCGCAGCAGCTGGCTTGCCCTCACCTGGGATAGTGAGCTGATGGAACGTGGAGAGCTACTGGGTGTGGTGGACGTTAGTCCATCAATGCCCTCGAGAAGCTCCCCTGTCGGGGAGCCCCCATGTTCAACGAATGACGCAGAGCTTAAAGGCAAAGGTTGGACAGGGTCGAAGACTGAAAAGAGTAACTCTTTTCTCTCACAGTGAAAGTCTTGAAAGGGGCTGAGTGTGTGGGCTTTACCTACAGAGAAGTCCCATTCTCTGCTCTTTATTTTCTCTGAGTCGAGGAATGTGAGGTGATTTGTTACAGACTCGCGGTTCTCAGTTCTATCAAAGAGGTCAGGGCTGACAGGTCTTACTTTTTGCCCCCTTTGAAGCTCTTCCCCAGAATCCAATAGCCTATCAGGTTTCTTCTCAAAACTCAGTGCCTGAGCAGATACAGCTTCCTGGCTGACATCACTCAGAAACTTAAGTGGTAAATTCTTATCAGTCAGGACAAACTGACTGCCGCTGTATGGGCTTGAGAACTCTGTCTGATCAATGGCATTTATATCAAAGGTATAGTTGTGCGGGAGTTCAGGTGACAAGCTATCCTCTATAAAGGTGCAGCTGTCCAGGCCTGGGTCTGACAGAAAGATGGGGCAGTCATCTGACATGCAGTCCTCTTGCTTCACTGATAGATCTGGCTGAGTGCTGTTTGCCTTGCCTTTCCTGATTCTGGGCTTTTTATCCTTGGGAGTGGTAGATTTTGGGGTCCTGGGTTTCCTTTGAGTAGTGGAGGGAGCTCTTCTGGATTTAGCTGGTTTAGTTGTGGGATCTAGTAGTGCTGTGGCCTGAGTTATGGCAGTGGAGTGGCTGTCTGTACCAACCACTTGTAGAGGAAGGGCCTGTCCCTGCTGCCTCTTCTGGAGAAGCTGCTTGAGGACAGCCAAGCCAGAGGGGGTCTCAGAGAGAGTGGGGATCTCTCCGTTTTTAGGGCCTAAGTGAGGGGAGGCTGCTGCTCGCTGGGAGTCTTCCGGTAAGGGTCTACCAGCCAGAGGAGGTGGAGGAGCCATGCACTCCTCTTGTGAAGCCTCTGCCTTTACTACAGTGGTCTGGCAACCTTGCTGCTTCATCTGAGCCAGTGCTGAAAAGCTTTGGTTGACTTCCATGATGGAAGTCTCACAGTCTTCAACCTTTGGTTCAATAGACTGGGCTACTGAGTTAGAGTCTGATTTAGATGCTGGCTGGGAACTGCCCTGGCTGTTGCCATCTGTGCTCACAGGCTGCTGAAATGGAGGAACGTCTTGAGAGGAACTCTCAGAAGGAGGTAGCTCATCTTCTGGAAAAAGGAGCTGAGAGCTGTTTTTACTTGAGTCATGGCTTTTGGGTTCCTCCGTCTTCTTCTTGCGAGACTTTCTAGGTCTTGTGGTGGTTGTAGAACTGCTGGTGGTGCCTTCAGCTGTATCTTTAGCTTTCTTCTTTTGCTTTGTTGCAGCATCACTCTTTTGCCTTGATTTCTGTTTCTTAGGTTCCTCTTCCTTCTGAGGCTTAGTGACAGACTTGCTTACTTTCTTTTTAGTCTCTGTGGATTTCTTAGGTTTGGCAGTTTGACACTTACTTCGTGCTCCTTTGGCTGAAGACACTGTGCGTGGCGTGTGAAAAGCGGAACTAAGACATGGGTCACTGAGTGGATTTATCAGCTGTTCTGAACTCCTGGTGTCCATAAAAGGGTCACTTGGGGACCAACAACGAGGGGGTGTGGAGTTTGTAGGGCTTGGGGATCTATCAGAAAGGTAGCCCAGCTCTACCATGACATCAGTATACTCAATGTCATGGTCATCTACTAGCTCACAGTAACATGGCCGAGGTGGTGGCAGAGAGGGTAGAATTGGGCCCCTCTGACAACCTTTAGTCCTTTTGACCCTTTCACCCTGTCTAACCCGAGGTTTGGAGGAGTTGCTGACTGTTTTCTTGTTTGTGGAGTTGACCTTCGCCTTTCTTTTGGGGTGCTTTTTGGCCTTTGGCTCAGTGATGGGAAACTTGACAGCAGTGGATTCTGGCACCTTGGGCCAGAAATCCTTAAGAGGGGCTAGTTTATTGTACTGCTCTAGCTTGTCTGGTGTCAGCAAGACCATCTGCTCCTCTGCATTCACTTTGGACATCTTCACCAGCATGTTCTTCTGTCCTTTGAACCTGTTGATAATAATGTACTTGATGATGATAGGGGGTTCTTTCTTGCGCCGTTTCTGGCACTTTACTTCCTGCCCACTGGTGACATTGGTGTCCTTGAGCCGTTCTTTGACAGAGGCTGAGTTTTTAGACCGAGTGGCACCTGAGTATTCTCCATCCTCACTGTCATAGATCATCTTCCTTTTGGCCCTCAGGGTGTATTTACTACCAGGCAGTGCTGAAGATTTAGTACAGGTGACTTTAGCAGACAAGTCATCGTGTAACGGGCTTAACCGATCCACCACTGAGTCTTTAGCTTCTTCAGAAAAACTGGAAACTGTGATGACAGAGGGCTCTAAAACTGGTTCTGTCTGTTCATTTAAAGACATCGCCTCACTTTCTGGCTCCTCCTTTGCGATTGGCTCTGTCTTAATGACTGGCTCATCTTTAATTGGCTCAGCCTCTTTTACCGACTTATCCTCCACAACTGGCATCTCTGCGTCTGAAGTCACTGGACAAGCAGGTGTGGTTGAGGTGAGGCCAGTGCTGTCCTGGCTGTCAGAGGTAGAGCTTTCAATTATGTTTAATTTGTTCCTCTGTCCTGCCATTCCTAACCTCTTTTTATACACTTTTAGCCTCGATCTGCGAGGCTGCACCTGTTCAAGCTTGCTGCAGGGATCAGCCAGCTTTTTGCTCCCAGCTTTCTTCCTACTGAGGCAGTTGGAGAGGATAACACTAGGAAAGAACTTGTAGTGTGCTTCCTGCTGGGCAACTATAGTCCTCTCAGTCTTATTTTCCTGATAGTCTTCGTACCTGATTTTGAGTTCACCAACATCTCCTTCCTCACTGTCCTGGTCCATTTCTTCCCCCTGAGGATCAAGAAACTCGTCCTCCACCAAAGGTGACTGGGCTGAGGAGATGTTTCTCAGGATGGGGCTTTTACTGTCCTTCTGGCTGAGCTCCAGCTCTGTCTTAGCCGAGCAGTTTCTCAGCTCAGAGTAACAGAGAGAGAAGGTCCTGTGGTTCTTAAGAATGGACAGACAGTTCGTTTCTACATTCTTTATGCTGCCGTACTTTTTCCCATTTTTGGTGACCTTTCCGTGACCAAATGGAAAACCGTCTAGGTCTGTCTTATCCAAAGCTCTGGAGGTTTTCTTGTCATAGGTGTACAGGGGTCGTATGTCCTGCTTGTCTACGCAGATGGGAGACACCTCAGGGTGACTGGGTAACTTACAGGGGATGGGATGTTTGACTGGTGGGATGTAGGGGATCTCTTTATTAAACTTAAACCCTGTTGAACATTCACTGCTGCTGTCCTGGCTGCTCTTGGATTGAAAGTGCTTGTCAAGTGGTTGCTCCGTGTCCAGCACATGAACTGGTCTGTGCTCGGGGTGCTTGCACTCAAGAAGGATCTTAGCTGAGGAGGGTGGCTCCAGATGAACCGTCTCCCCAGAGAAGGGATTCCTTTTCCCGAGCATCTTCTCTGTGACTATGACAGAAGACTGGGACCTGGAGCCACTGTCTGTTAACGATGAATCTAGGGACACAAAAGAAGAGGCACGTGAATAAGAGTAAAAAATAGTGCAGATCTTTAATTTTCAAACGTCTACTCGTTTCTTTTCAAATAACGTTAAATACGGCCTTGTAAAAACTCTTTTAAAGGACCTGGGGCCATATTCACAAATCATCCTTAGGCAAAAAGTAGTTCCACGTAGGGGTGTAACAATCTGGATCAACATATTAATTCAATGATCAACACTCCAATATCATCAATGCCAACCGAAATATCGATAAATATCATCACCTTTATTTTGAAATTCCCATGGCACATCTGTGTCACCATTTCAGTCCAAGAACACCTCCTTCCTAAACATTCAAACAGTGCAAGCGGCCTAGCGCCAAGCAGATAATGGTAAGCAACCATGTAAAAGACAATGAGGACATTTACTGATACCATATAATATTGATCACAGACCACTGAATCGAAGATGCATCACGAAAGACTTTGTGATACCAGCAAATATCGTATCGTAGTACAATAAAAGGATATAATATCGAATTGTAATGAAATTTGTGGTTTAAACCCCCAGCTCCTAACTGGCTCAGTTAGAAAATACTCATACAAATAAGGGCTGTCAGACAGTCCTTCCATTAAGGCTCCTGGGTTTTTGGTTTAAGAGCTATTAACGAAGCATTTTAGCATTAAAAGTAGCTCCTCAGTATAAATGTTAAACATATACAAGACTCCTAATCACTAAAACCGACCCACACTAATGTGTCGCAGGTAATGTGCCACATTGCGTCAATGAATTAAACTTTTAAAACCACACTTTGACAGCAGCCATTAAATAAGGATTCAATTAGCTCACTAACAAATCAAACTAATATTCTAACACTGGAGGTGATTGCTTGCACAGTTACATGCTATTTGGACACTAAAAAAAATACAGTTTGCAGCACTGATGATCTCAGTCTTACAATTACTCATCAAACCAAAAATGCTCTTTAGACCCCAATTTGTTTGACAGTTCTTCATGTGCACGTTAATTAATAATCTCCAACTACAATTAATACATAAATAAATGTGATTTTTTTATGGCCATCATGTGATTGTCCAGTAAAATCTGTGCTATATGTAGCATTACCACATCAAAGTATCATGATTTGTTTTGTTTCAGCTGGAAAAATGTCACATGCTTATGGTATTTGATGTCAGGTACGGTATAATTGACACATCAATATTTTCCTTTGTTTCATTTATGAAATCTGTAACACAGTTTATAAAAAATCTCATATATATTTTTTGAAAGCTCTTTATCTGTCTCATCCATGAATTTATCCACCACACTACTGTATACTGATGAATATTTTACATCACATTCACTGACACTGACCAATATAGAATGGGTTCCTCTATGAAGCATTTTGTTATCTGTAGCAACAGGGTCAACCCTTTGCTGAGCTTTTAGTGCTTTACTTTAGCTTTGAGGGGGACTCCTCATGGTGAGATAAGATCCTTTGTGAAGACAGCTTCTGAAAATCTGTTCTAATTAGAAACTGGCTCCAGTGGTTCTAATTAGACTGCAAACCTTTGTTATGACAATCCCCTCTGTCTGTTCCCAGGTCTGACATTTAAAACACAGGATATTCTTGTCCTTTATCTCTCTCACATGAAGTGTTAGGAGACAGGTTGTACCTCATTGACTGCTCTTCAAAGACAGCGCTTGTTGTATTGATGATGTGGCTGTCACACCGTCAGTTCAGGTGAACTAATGATATCTATCATCTGACATTGGAACATGTAAAACTTGGCTACAGAACAGATAGGAAATAGAAATACTATAAGAACAGTACAATAGAAGGTCAAAATGTATGCAAATGTATACACTTACAGTGCTGCATACTAATTTGTGAATATTCCAAGCAGCTTTATGCTCTCCAGTGTTTCCCTTATAATTGTGAGGGCCTAGCAGGCTGCAAGCCAGTGCAAATCCCCACCAGACCAAAATAAAATCTTTTTTTTTTTAAAACCAAAAATAAAGCTACATATCCGTTCTTGTGTTTCCCTATATTTATCTTGCAGCGGTGCACCGCTGTGAACTAAAAAATAGCCTTTTAAATGCTACATTGCTTGTCAGCAACTGGTCCAATGGTTACTTTGGAGGCAATTTGGCCTTGTGTGGTCTGATTAATTTGGCATGCAGTTAACACACCAGTCATAATTTTGTTTTAATTAAAATTTAACTCCTGGCATCTGCTCCTGATGTTCTTCATAAGTGTTATAGAAGAAGGAAATAGCGGAAGTTGCAGGCAAACCAACTTCAAAAGTGACATATTTTCTTATCTAATAGAAGCTGTGGGGTGGATCTAATGTATGCTGATGAAAAAATCCACCAGGCCAAAGCAGTCAACCTAGGGGAAACACTGTCTCCATATATCTGCATAACATGGCAGCTGAGGTGCATAGATGTAGTGTTCTAGCAAAAGAGCTACAAAGACAGCTGATCACAAAACCAGGGACTGAATGGCACGCTGGTTCCATGTGCCATGCTATGGATTTGCCGACACTGTTTGTTTCTGTATACGTAGATTGAGTTTTGAGATGCAACATGATAATCAGCTTACTCACTGCCTTTGAATGTACAAACATTTGTACATCTGAGTGCTGAGAAGAGGTGGGGGGCAGATGTGTAGACAGATAGTGCTGCAGAACCAGGACCACACAAAGAAACTGTTTTGAAAAGAAAGGCACACCATCCATAGATTGGATATGGTGAAGTCTATACATGTGAACAGTTGTTGCCCGAAGTGGTAACACAAGCAAACTCACATCACCCTAATATGAAACACGTCTGAGTTGGAGGACTGATGGAGAATGTGCTGCTGCTCTGACACAGCAGCTCTAGCAGTATTATAAAAAGACAATCTCATTAAAAATAAAAGCCTGATGCCGTTATAAATAACTAGAGCAAATGGCATGAATACACAGGTGCACCCATGACGCCAGCTGAGTAGTAATAATAACAAACTCTGCCTTCACAGCTACTATAAAGTTTATTAAGAGTTAATTGATAATAACTTGAACTCCAGGGAATCAATTACAATCCCAGAGTCTTGCACTATATTAAATCACAGCTCCCTCATAATGAAATTAGATCGAACAGCCGAAACCTGGTGTCAACCAAGATCGTTATTGTGCAGCTGCTGTCAGATCTGTCTTCTGATATCCATGATGGAACATCAGCAGGGGGTGGAAGATAAGCGTCGAAGCAAACTGACATTTAAGTGCCGTCTCAGCGTGAGATGACTCACCGCTGCTCTCGTCTGCGGCCCCGTCGAGCTGGGGGATGGACAGGTTGGTGAACAGAGAGTTATTCCCACTCCATTCCATGTCTTCGTCAGAGGACTCCTGCTGCTCGTCACTGAAGCAGTCCTCCGGCTCCTTCACACTGGGCCTGTACACACGCAGGAATGACAGGAACACTGATTAAACAATGCACAGGCGCAGCTCGCTGTGGACGACCTTCATTTGACTGCTTATTGTCTGCTGTCTCATGCTCGTACTGAATAGGGTTGGGACTCGTTAGGATTTTAACGATTCTGATTCCTTACCGATTCCTTCTTAACGGTCCGATTCCTTACCGATTCCTCTTACCGATTCCTACATTATATTCATTATACTTGCTATACTTAAACAAGTATATAATGAACACAAATGCAATCATACAAATACAAAAACTTTATTCTAACTGTTGCACAGTACAATTAGATGAAAATACACATTTGTGTGTGGTGTGTATTTCAGATTTAGAGCTTGTATCATCTCCCTGAGAATATATAACAACAAAAAGTGATTCTCTTGATTTTTACAGTAACACTATTACCTAAAATTAACCACAGCAATGTAATAAAAATACTTATATGCATTCATGCTTGGGCATTGTTATTTACGTGACAACACCTGAACAGAACACACACACACACACTGGCTGTTTGTTTCTCCCCTCGCTGGAAGCCTCGGACCTCCCGCCGCCCACCTCGATTAAACGCTGAAAATTAAATAAAAGAGGGAGACAAGTTTTCCTATTTTATCTTATTTTGTTATATTTCTCCCTCCCGCCGCCCGCTCCCGTCTCAAACATGGAGGTCTCCCTCTCCGCTGAGCACCCACGGTGCACGCCCGGCCTGTTAAATAGCCTGTAACAACTGTGTGACACAAACTCAGTGCTTTAGTCATTAAATAATGTCGGGCTCAGTCGGGTTCGGACAGAAATATGCGGCCTGTGCCGCACTCTAATGGAAATGCATGTGACGTTTTTTTTTACAATCTAGGAACCGTTTGCAGGAACCGTTACTCCAAATGTGATGGAACTGGATCCAGATCCCAACCCTAGTACTGGAGCAGCAGCACACAGAAAATGAGGACTTTTTTCTAATTCATCTTGCTCGTATTGCTTGTTTCTTATATTACGCTTTCTTGAGCAGGGCAGAGACTTTACAGACTGAATCCAATTTTAACCCCACATAATCGCCTCAACCTATTAAGTATAAAAATCAGGCCACATGTCTACCACATCAGGAGTTGTTTGACATGGCTTTTGACATGACAGGTTGTGAAGGCTGGATACCAACCCTTAGGTCCATATTTTTTGTGGTTTGTGTTAAAAGTTTTGTGAAAAATGCATTAAGTATGATAATGTTTTTGAAAAATCACTTTTATTTTTAAATTTACCAAAAGAAACCAAATCATACAAGAATATTATCCAAAATAAAAAAAATACTCTAGATTCCAGACATTTATTGGCAGCTTTCAGTCTTGACAACAGTGCTACAAAAACATTTCTGTTTCTACGGTTTCTGAACCAACATGTCGCTAACCTATGGGAGCAGACACGGATCGTCTCTGTTCCTAAAGGCAGCAGTCCCAAACCTTTTAATGGCTTCAGGCGGCTCGCCCTTGCTTCTCTCATCATGAAAATCTTTGAAATGCTTGTGAAGACTGAGCTTGTAAAGGACCCCGAGCATGCACTCGACCCTATGCAATTTGTCTATAGGTCACACAGAGGAGTTGAGGATGCTACTTAACCTTTTGTTTAAACACCTAGAGGGGAATAAAACCCATGCTAGATTGCTATTTATTGATTTTTTTGCCTTCAACCTTCAACCTACTGCAACCCCACATAGTAGCCGTGAAGCTGACAGAGCACTTTGAGTAAAGTCACAAGCATGTGGGTTGGATAATGTATTTTTTGACAAGCAGAACACTAGGCATAGGATGACATACAAATTTCATGTCATGATTATGCCGGCCAAAAGTTCACAATCTTATCCTGATAATATCAAAATATGCATAAAACTCTTAAAATGGCACTAAGACTACTGCAATCTTAAAATTGGTTAAAGGAGTACCTGACCACAAAATGACCATTTACATATATTACTAGATTCCAGTTGATTTTTTTTACTCAAATACAACAAACAAACATCAAACTTGCCTTGGTGCAGGTGAGTTCTCAGCAGGCTCGCTGTCCCACCGCTGTGACATTATCATGCTCAGCTCGGCCTCCACTTTGTCCAGCTCGGGCCCTTCCTCCTCCTCGTCACTGTTGCAGTGGTAGCTTCTGGCACCAGGAAGTGATTGGGACTGGGAATTCTGCCTGACGGGGGTCGCGCAGAAACCATCGCTCTCCAGCCCTGCCAGCAAATCAATGATGGCTTGGTCTTGGCTGCTGTCTGCACAGACAACAAAAGCAAAGCATTTAAGAGACATTACATCAGTTGGCCGCGAGCAACAACTTAAATCATGGCCCCTAATGAATCAATTAAAATCAAAGCTCTTAATTGGCTTAACCTTTTGAACCCTAGACTCTGTTGTTTTTTTTTGCTGCGCCCTTTCTTTACAGCCACTGTTCACAACAAGGTCTGTGCATTTTCTTGAGTAATGAGGTCATGTTTTCTGTAAAGTAATGTGTACAAGGTGCAGAACCTGAGGCTACAAAGCAAATTCTAACAATACACTGTTATTGACTGATTCTATGGCTCTTAATAACTGAAATCGCATTTGGTTCAGTTCACTTTATTGCATTTACAACATGAAGGAGAAAACCTATTTAGGAGGGCTTCACATAAATGTAAGTTTTAAATATATGTTTTTAAAGATGAAGAAGGAAAGGAGAGTGAGCAGACTGGAGCTGTGTGGATACCATACCTAACAGTGGTGAGTGGCTGGATGTCTGCGAGAGCGGGAGGAAGGTCTGACTGTTCTCCAGGAGACTCAAGATGGCCTCCTCATCAACGACAGCCTCCTCTGGGATTTTACCACTGCTCCTCACAGAGTCTAGAATGGGAGGGCAGTGAGACAAGAGCGCTGTGAGCATCACTGAAACAGCACATGAAAACAGAGGTCCATCAATACACACACCAACGCAGCGGTAACACAATGGTTCACCATGAGGTCAATCAATGTGTGTGTGGCACTGCTGTCCAGCTGTTTCTATGTGCTTGCGGGAGCTTTGGTGGAGAGAGTGCAGATTAGGCTAATGCTAATCATAAAGTGGGCTATGGCAGCTACTGAGATGCCACCTTTAATGATGCTGAGGCAATAGTCTCTTATTCAGTAGTGAGAAAAGGCGTTCACTGGTCACTGCTTTATAAAGTGAATGGCTGTAAACAAAATGACTTTTATTGCTGGTATGTTTGAGATTTTTAGGGTAAATTCTCCCCTA
Source organism: Epinephelus moara (assembly GCF_006386435.1). Taxonomy (NCBI): domain Eukaryota; kingdom Metazoa; phylum Chordata; class Actinopteri; order Perciformes; family Serranidae; genus Epinephelus; species Epinephelus moara. The sequence goes on along the minus strand of NC_065517.1, from coordinate 8,998,740 downwards.
CAGAGACAGATATATCTTCATCATTTCACCATGGGATTTTATGCATCCCCTGTAGTAGGTTTCCCTCACCTGGCAGTGGGTTCCTGTGCGTCTCTACAGCATTAGCGGAGGTACACTGCAGTCCCTCAAGGGTCAGGGAGACTGGATGGAGGGTCAGTGCACCAAGAAGATCTTCTTGGTCCTCCCCATCACCAATGGATAAACTTTGTGTCCTGAAAAGAGAAAGAGAGAAATCAAAACCAATTCTGCATGATGATAATTCTTGAGTTCTTTAAGGAGGTCCAAAGATTCAAGGATTCTGGGGACAAACAAAGCAATGCAGAAAACACAAACTTTGATTCACTGATAAAAAGCCTATAAATCATACTAGTGCCTGAGCAGTGATTGAGCCAAGATGACCGGTTTAAAGGAAGACTGCACTCACAAAATGATCATTTGTGTATCAGTTACTCACCCCGTGTTACATTAAATTCATGAAGAGAAACTATTTTTTTTGGATGCCTCCACAGTGAAGAAAGAATCCAAAAACAGAGATAACTCTTGATGAATTGATGTCAATGGGGGCCACATTCAACAACAGCAAAACTATATCAAAACAATTATTTACAAACTCTCACACAACTCCTGCAGTATAATCCAAACCTCATTAATCCAGTCGTATGCTCTGCCCTTCCCTACGCGTGCATTTTCATGACAACCTTACTATTTATAACACCCCAGTATGAACAGCCTCACGCACGGATGAGTAGTGCGCCTGAGCTAGTGTGTGCGTTTGAAATTTGTTCGTGCATTGCACTGAAATCCCACCTCCCAGCCTGCTCACTCGCCAAGAGTTCTGCTGTCAGTCACACACACCTGTTGCTTCCTGGCCGTTTTTGATTCTTTGTTTACCGTGGAGCCATATGACAAATACAAAGTGTTCTTTACGAATTCAATGTAACACGGGCGAGTAACTGATATACAAATGATCATTGTGGGGGTGAAGTATTCCTTTCAGATACGTATATGCTCAAACCAAGCACACAGATTGAACACATGCAACACATGAGCATCAGCATTGCTGTCAGCTTGGCTGTTACCTGAATCACAAAGCAGGGGACCTTCTGGTATCTGCCCCCGTGCAGTCATGTTTTATTAGCATCTCTGTACTGAGGGTCTTAATCAGGGGAAGTGCTCTGTTTACTCTGTGTGTATGTGTACACAGAGGTGGTGTGACGGGTGTGTGTGTGTGTGTGTGTGTGTGTGTGTGTGTGTGTGTGGCTGCAAATGTGTGTAAAGTGTCTCTTGTCTGGTAAGTGTGTGTATGTGTGCGAGCGTATGAGAGTGTGTGCAGCTAAGTGGTGTGTGTCTGTGTGCTGGAGAGGGAATATGAATGGAAAATGGGCAGGCAGCCAACTCGGGGCTCTGTATCCCTCCAGATCGCTCTCAGCTACAAGCTGCCTATCACGCTCCCTTACCCATGCTGCCCTACTGCATCGCCTAGCAACTCACCACTTAGTGACTCTGAAATATTGAAATGTAGACCAGGCAGGCGGCCGCCGCTCACAAGTGGAACAAATTTCACAGGAACAGTCATAAAAAAAGGGAAAATGGGTTCCATTTTAGGTGCTACTTCTGAACTAATCTAAACCTTGTGTGGAAGAACTTTTTCACATCTGATTAAAACAGCAGAGTCTTAAAGATTAGAGTCTTGTGCCCAGGAGGTTACAGGTTTAAATCCCACAATGAGCAAAAGAAACTGAATATGAAATACCCTAAGATGCCCTCAACCTACTGATTCAACACCCTGTTGCTCCAGTGACTGCAGGCGTGCACGGTCAACTTTTGCAGGATAAATTCAAGCTTTGAAACATATTCTGACAAACACACTAAGAACTCTGAGGCGAGGTGAACCTGCACAACGCAATGTCCGAGCCCAGGAGCAGCCCAGGGGAATAAAATAAAAGAGCACAGACGGAGGAAAAGCACTGTACTGCATTTACTGAGAAGTCACAGCCACATGGCCACCTTTCACTCCCTTTAAATGATGAATGAGCTCAAAACTTGGTGCTCTAAATGATAAATCCAATGTGGTAGCGAGCCTGTTGAATGATGAATAATTTACAGAGGTGATGAATGATGAAAACATGGCTGTAAACATCTGAAATCAATAATTTTTTTTTTTTTTTTTGCATTTTTATCAGATGACATCTTGCAGCTACATGTACTCCAGAGTCTGAGGTTAGTGTGACAGCCAGAGAGATTTTACTGCAGTCTCATTGTCATTCAGAGACTTGGTTCTGCCGGGCCGTATGAGGAAAGGGCTCCAGAGAGTCAGCGTGCACGTGCCTCTGTCTGGCTGTCTCTTAATTAGTCTGCTAGCTAACGACTTTAGAGGCGACAAGGGAGGGAGCCTGGCAGGCGTCGGGAGATTACCGCAGCGATTAACACATTTCACTACTAGGCCACGCCCCCCTCAATGCCATCACTGGCTCTGCTTTGATTTGAAAGTTTGAATGATGAATGTGAGAAGGGAGAAATACAGGATGAAGGAAAGAAAAGAAAGGAAAAGGGAAAGAACGTTTCTGATGAGTGAATGAGGAGCTGTAAGTGGTATAATGTTGCATCACATACGAAAGTAATGCTCTCGTTTGACTATTTATAACATTTACTGTAAACTGAGACTTTTGTAATTTTCCTTTTGTTCTCTCCATTCAAGATTAACATGTCAAGTCAGTTTTATTTACGGTATATAGTCCAACATCAAAATTCCCCTCAAGGGGCTCTACGTTCCACATATGACCCTTGATTCAGATATGAAAACACTCCATGAAATACCCTCTGACAGGGAAAATTAGAGGAATGCGCAGTTAGGCTTCTTTTTGGGACAATCCCATGCTGAATGATGGAGATGTACTGTCATAAAAATGATGACCCTGGTCAATGTTTTTCTTATCTACAGAAATTCACTGACGTAATGGACACAGGTACATTCAACGATCTATAGCAGCTGTCCTCAGCCTGGGGGACTAGACCTTCTCAGACTTTCACTGAAAGTTTAAATTTTTCCACTGAATAATTAGAAAATTGACCTCTCCAAGCCCATAAAAGTAAAGAATTTTCACTGTTTTGGTTTAATTGGTCACAACTAATAGACTGCAGAGATGCAACCAGTGATGAGGGGTTGTAAGTCCACATTGCTTTGTTTTAAGGGCTCACAAGTAGGAGTGCACCAATCCGACTTTTTAAGTCCAGATACTGTTACCTTTACCTGGGCTTTGGCTACTGGCCGATACAGAGTACTAATCCGATACATGTTTAGATAATAAGCTGTATGCCTCACAGTGTGGAAGTGACCTCATTCTTTTCAGTTGTTAAACTTAAAAGTGACATTGGGCACGTATCTCTTAATAAGCTCATAGCTGGTACATTTTTAAACTTTTCTGGTAAGTGTTTGCAGATTGTCTTGTAAATTTCAGGTTTAGCGGTCTCAGAAATATATTTCCATGATGGCAAACTGTACCGTGGTTCAAAGTGGTCAATCAGTTGGCCAAATCCCTAATTTTCAACTGCAGTCAGGGGTTGTTCATCCAGATCAATGCATTCAAGAATGTTTTCTGTTATTTTTGTCACTTTTACACTATAATTGGGAAGTTTCTCACGTCTTTACAGTGCATTCAACAAAGTTATCCACTAACTTCCAGATGCTTGATTAAGGTGGTGCTGTTATATTTTGTGGTGCTACTGCCACCCCTCGAAACGTTGACTTTGCAGATATTGGAAGTAATTATAGAACTTGTTGGTGCAGCATGCATGATCTACCTCCAAATGCTGACATGACATGATATGAGTTGTTTTTCATATCGTACCGGACTAACTGTCACCGATCCAGCTACTAGAGTCCATATTGGCCCAATATCCAATATCAGTATCAGATAGGAGAATCCCTAGACACAAGTATATCCCAACTGGAAAGATTGTGACCAAGATACTTATCAAGGACATTTTACAGTGTAAAATTCAACAAGCCAGTGCTCTCCGGTGGGCAAACGATGGAACAGTGATACTGTAATGCAATTTCTTGCTACTTATCACCAGTAATATGGCAATCTACCTTTCTGGCTCACTCATTAATTGGTCTGGCTGCAGTCACAGGCCAAAATGGTAGGAAACCACTGCCATTAATCACTAATGGGGCAAAAGAAACAATTGGTTTGGGTCTTTTCCCTCTGATACAAAGGACACTGAGCTTGAGGGCAGTGACAGGTTTTTTTGAAACCAAGAATGATGCATATTTACCGCAACATTTTGTGAAGGGCAGGGTGGAAGTAAGGAATATATAAAAGACCATATGTGTGTTCAAATACAAATTTTATAGCGCATATGTTGCTTGTTTTCGCAGAATAACGTTTCTTCCAAAGTCCGATTTTTCTTGCTCTTTTACAGCCATATGGCACATTGTTGCAACAAAAACATATCGTGGTTGGTGGTAAAGTCTGTCAATTTTAGTATTTCTTTTTTATTTTATATACATTATCAACACACCTCAATCTTCAAAAAACTAGGTTAAAATATTTTCCTCTCATAAACACATCATCCGTGCATGCAGTAGAGGGTTAAGAGAATAAGAGTGATTAGAAATGGCACTTAAAATGTGACAGAGGGTTGGACTGAAAACATGAAAGATGAAAAACTAAAAAAATAAATAAATAAATAAAAAAAATTCCAGCACAGCCTGCAGTGCCAGGTGAGACCTTGAGAATAGAGCAGCAGCAACAGCCATGCATAATAGAGTAAGTACGGGAAAGCCAACAGAGAGGAAGTGACAGGCTGTGTGTGTGAGTATTAACAGAGAGAGTGACTGAGACAGTCAGGCAGTGGGAGAGTCAAGAGCCGCCAGCGAGCTCTCCGTGAGTGTATGTGTGTGTGTGTTCTAATCACTCAAGCTCCGCTCTACGCTGAAATCCCACACTGCACTGGTTTCCTCCTCTCCCCTGTTCCTGTCTGATATCAGAGGTTAGTGAATAGAAGCCATCTGGATCTGATGCAGAGGCACGCACGGTCACTGAGCCAACTGTACTTTTATTTACAACAGGAAATACTTTGCCTGTACATTGTGGGAGTGGGAGGGAAGGGTGTGTAACCTCGTCTACATCACTTCGCTCTCTCCTTCCCCCTTTCTAAGCGCTACAACCCCTTGGTCTCCAGTCCCTCGATACATCTGTTCTGACTTCACTTTCTCCATCCCTGCCGTCACTCCCTCCCTCCCTTCCCTCCCTTCCTTCCCGCTCTGCCCTGAGAGAAAAGGAGGCGGAGGCTGAGAGGCACAGGGAAACTGAGGACAAGCAGCAGCTTCATTACACTTCAATACAAAGAATCAAAGATGAGAGAAACTTGTGATGGATGCGGTTTTGAGACTGTGGGTCACCAATGTGACTGGAAGCATCTTGTGTTTATTTTCAAACACTGTTTCTCTCCTCCATAACTCCTGGCTCCTTGCCAGCAACTCTGGCTTTCCTCAGGAATACAGGACAACAGTCAGACAATGACTTTCACACAGAATTTGTCCTAAAACATCTGGTGAGCTCATCAGTCACCAGCCCGACTGTCAACCACCGTGACAACAGGATTGGAGAGCAGATGAGGAACTTACACATCAAAATCGTTCTCCTTCAGAATCTCCTTGAATCTCTTCATGAAGATTTTCTCGCTCTCTGTTGAAGTGACAAACCCACGATCTGGAAAACATCAGACAAACTGTTTCAATAATGCGCTCATCATTCCTGGAAACGGTCTGTAAAGAGTTTTTCCAGACCTCAAATTCTTAGCTAAAACATTGTGGTAATTGCCGTTAAGTATGCCAGTAGTGGTTGCTGTCAGTGGAGTTATATCATTTAATCAAAACAATTTAAGGGGACTGGATGTAATTCTACATACCATGACTGAGAAACAAAATCTATCCAATCTTTCTGTAGGAACTATAATCCTTGTGACACATACACATTTCCTCTCTACACTTTTTCAGACCTGGGAGCCGCGTGTACCTGCATGCAGGACTGCACATTCATGCGGGGGGGGGGGCTCACAGTTTGGCAAGATTAAAGTTCTTGTTTGTGGTTCAAGGACACAGTTGTGTCACTAATCACACGCACAGTTCTAACAATGATGATACTCTGACGTGTGTAGGTAATGGAAAACTCAAACGCTGCCCTCAACTGGAAAAGGGCTCAGCAAAAGAACAAAGACACACATTACTGCCCAACAGGGAGCTAAACATGATGAAACAATACAGTTAGCCACAAAAGAATTTGTATTGCCTCAAAACACTGTCATAACTCATAGAAAACAGAAAGGCTGGCACCACTGTAATGAGACCGTCTCAGTGTAGCTTTGAACATTTCGAAAAAGTTTTTTTCAATTATTTAAGCATGTTACAGACATCCATTCTTTTTTGGTTTTCCAACCCAAAAGATAATTGGAATTTCTTACAACTTAGGTCTTATTTTCATCATCTTGACCATTATTTCTAACAGTTATGATAACATTTTGCTCACCAAAGTAATTGCTGAGATCTGAGAGCACGGAGACATTGCTTCAATCAAGTTTAGTGGGGCAAGTGGTAAGAGAGGTCAAAGTTAAGACAGGACATCACGTTGTACATTTAAGAAATTCAACAGCAATGTGTCTTAACAGACATCATGACCTGGTTACTCAAGATACTCAAGATCCATAGATCTCTTTGTGTGCACTTTCATGTGGGAACTATTTTCTTTCTCCTGAACTACACCTGCTTACCGTATCAGTGGGCGTAGTGATACTCTCTGCAACTCACACCAAAACAATCCAGACTGATAAATAGCACTACAGGTAAGAGGAAAGCAATGTGTTTTTGATTTGGGGGTGAACTGTCCCTTTAAGATACTACTGTGTATACACTGTAGTGAGCTGCAGGTTAGGTGGAGTGGTGTTGCGGACGTGCTTTGTTGGCAACACCACAATTAATCTGACTCAATCCCACTTACACCGTGCTGCTTCTCTTAACACTCACTAGAGCACCAAATGTGGATTAATCCACCACTCAAAATAGTCCCCAATCACTGCACTGTTTCCTCTTAAATGAATAAATCTAGTTAAACAATTCAGTAACGACCTTTTTGGGGTAACAGTGTGGCAATCAGTAAAAATGAAACTAAATTTGTGACCCAAGATTTACGTCTTTATTAGGAACTGAAAGGCTTGTGGGTGAAGTCAATTGTGTAGGTTGCTGGTACCTTTACAGTCTGATGACAACATGTCTGTCAGCAGCCTTTGAGAGAAGTCCAGCCCCAAATTACCAAGACACAAAGTAAAAGCTTCCCTGTGCCACAAGACATGATCAGAGAGTTTCCACTGTGGCTCTGCTCACCTTGTGACTCAGGAGTTTCTATCCGGGATGCCTCGTTCTTCTCTCTCCTCCTCTGCTTCTCGTCCTCCCAGATGGCCTGCAGACCGGGATTCCTGCCGATCTGATCTGGACAGAGAGGAGAGTCACAGCACAATGTGTCAGCTAACAATGCCATCATATTTTATTGCTGTCTATATGAGTTTTTAACCTGAGACAGGATTTTATGTCGAGCAGAACTCACAAATCAAAGGGACGACAGACTTAACCATAAAATCCAACCCGTGCATACTGTAGCTATATTTTCATCAGCGCAGTTTTAATACACTGTTAACGGAGCAGATGGAAAAGTATGAGTCAGAACACGAGCTCTGCCTGCCCTGGAGTGGCCTCTCCTTTCCATTCCCCACTCTTAAGACAGATGCTTGTTGTGGTTTATGATTCTGTGTCCAGCCTGATGTAAATCAGAAGGGCTCGCTGCATACTTACAGCCTCCATTCAAGTTAATGCACAAACAAAACATTCAGCAGAACTGGCTCTCCCAGGGTGACCTCGGGATTTCATCCTGTCCTTTTAAAGCTGCACAGACAAAATCTGCACTCCTGTGGCTTCAAATACCAGCAAGAATTCACCCGCTGGAGAAATGTTTGACTTTAATACCAAGAAAACATGTGTTTTTTTTTTTATTTTAAACCATGCCAAGCTTTTAGCTTTGTTGTCATTATGTGGTGACTCCTCTTCCTCTTCTGATCCACGTGTTTTTTTTTCCACCATGGCAAGTACAAGGATGGGCTTTCTTTTTCACTCACAGTCTGAAATAAAATAAATCCAGATGTACAAAACCTTCAAATATTGAGAAATGCAACAAAAAGGCCAAAGACAAAGTGACTAAACCCTGAGATTTAGGCACATTCTGCAGTAAGATACATCACCAAACAGAAGCAATGGTTGCATCTGTTGTGGGTGTGCATGGCTTTTTCAGATAAAACCGTCTGCTTTATGGGTTTTGTTCAGTTCAGTAAAAAATATCCCTCCATCCTAGATTCCCTCATCTCTGTTAATCTCTCCCCCTCTCTGCTCCCCTGTGACGTGGTGTCAGGTCAGCTCCGCGGTGTTTATGCTTAGGGCTGCTAATGGATTTGATGTGTGGAGACAGTCAGAGGGAAGCACTCTGAGCAGCTGTGTTCTCTCAGTCGTCTCAGCCAAACGTGCAGCACCTTCAGCACTGATGATGATTCAGCGAACAACCTTTCACCTCTCCGTTTTCTGTCTTATTCCTGCAACTGAGTCAGAGAGCTCTAAAATACTGGCAAGGACTGGTAGAGGGATGCAGCAGGTGTGATGTTGTTCTGAGTGAGCTTACTTTCAATTTCCAAGCGGTTGAGGACGTCTACAGCCACAGCATCAACCTCCAGCTCGCAGGTGCTCTGCTTCTCCACTTCATCCAGGACGAGTGAGCTGCAGGTAAACACAAACAACAAGACATTCATAAACAAGCACTACTAAGATGCTTCAAGAGGCCAAACAGTATATTCGGTTGTACTACTGGTTGGTAATGTATTTTGATGTATAAAGATGATAGAAAGCTTTTTGTCGGGCACTATTTTATTTTAGAGGGATTTATGGCAAAACAGGTATGGGAAGCTAAATGTTTATGGGAAAATAAAATAAAAGAAATGCTTCTCTGTTTTTAGTGTTTTTGTTTTAAATTTTGATTATTGTAATTAGTTTTTGTGTGCGCTGTTATGGCGGTTGATGATGTCTGTAGCTTGTTTCGTCCTCTCTTTTCTCTTTCTTTGCACTGGAACTGAGCTACCTTGCTTTACAAAAAAAATTACCGCTAACTATGTTGCGTGGCAATAATAACAGTATCAAGTATCAACTTTAAATGAGTTATGTGTGCTAGCATTCCAGTAAGACCTCAGCCGTTTGACAAAGAGAAAGATGAGTCAGAGACAAACTATGGAAGAAAACTGTCTCTTGCAGAATGAGGGAAGTTTTAAATAAATTCTAATAATTCATAATCCAATTCATAGTTTCCTCATACGTGTCCATGAGGTCCATGAGAGCCTCTATATGAATGTCCATGTGCAGCCCAAAATGTGTGACTGTGCAGACTGTCTGCATAGCAAGCACACCGGCTGTGCATGTGCCAGTTACATATCTCTCATCTCTTGCACCAATGCACTGTATCCCCTCTTCATGGTCCTATCTTCACTGAGAGGTCGCACATTCTATTTCCTATTCAAGTGTTTTTCTTGTTGTTCAGCCAATAGCAACAAAAACAGCAGCTCATCTTGCCTTATACACATGCTTCTGCTTCTTCTTTTTCTTGATTTTTATGCCTGTTGGCAAACAATATTGTGGTGCTTGACCACAACCAACTGAATAGAGTATGGATCAAGAAATGTGCGTGCTTGGAACACCAGACCGACACGAACCCTAACTTGTAGTAAGAATGTAACTTTGTGTGTGTCCATGTGACCTGCACAAGTCCTCAGCTCTCCGTGGAAAGTATGTCCGATTCTCAAAGAGCTAATGCAGCAGAGGCTGAGCAGGTGGGACTCACCAGGGTATGGCGTTCTCCTCCCAGCGGACAAACGTGCCCCCCAGGGTGCTGTCGTTGAGCTTGGAGGTGCAGGGGCTCTTCCAGGGGCTGATGCTGGGGCGGCCGGGAGTTTGCCTGTCTGGGACCGCTGCTGCATCTTCTAGAAAACACACACACAGGCACACAATACAGTTCATGGTACAGCTCTGAGAGGAGTTGTCAGCCAGTCGAAACAAGATCTCTGGTCTGGTGACAAGAGGGGAGGCACAATCATCATTTGCTCATGTGGGGAAATACTGAACATATACTGTGTGTGTTTGTTGCAAATATTAGTGTAAATATAAGTGTGATTAGTTCATCATCTGCATAGATGAATAAGACCATCATATCAAAATTGAGAGTCAAAGACTACTCTTGAAAGCTCTAGAAAACTCGTACAAACGTGGACCTTAAGATTTTTTTTGTCAACTACTGTTCCAAGGTCAGAATGAACCTTCATCATCAACTACTCAGAGGTTGCGGATATGTTCCCCTAAAATCAGTGAGCTACCATAGAACTGTTTCGGCATTGCTTACTGATCTAAACTGCCATCAAGAAGTAATTCAAGTTTATCACAACATGGGTCTGGGTAGTTTTGTAGACATTATTTTGTAGAGATCTGAGACCATGGTGACATAGCTTCAGTAAAGTCTGTCAGGGAGAGAAACACAACCAGACAAACAGACAGGTGGTGCACAGGACAACAGGTTGGCCAGATTATCTAAACCACTTTTATCAGTAGAAAACCCAAACCTATGGCAAGTAGAGTGGGTCAAAGCTGAACCAGAAGATTGGCCTGTAAACTGTGGTTGGAGTTTACAACTGACAGCTTGGGTTATAACTTTACTGTTTGCCTTTGTTTTTTCTTCTAAATTAGTTTGGCTAACCTGGGCTTTTGTCTAAAATCAGCTGACTCACCTGACTGCTCATGTTTCCTGTCCAGTTGGGCTTTTAAAAAAAAATCTTTTTACTTGTACAATGCTAGTATTAATGGTACTATTGGCCAGTGCTACAAGAAATAAGATAATAGTCCTTAAAACTGCAGTGCACTAGGCTGGTGTAAGTGTGTAGTGTGAGACACCCTTGTTACCATTGTTTAATGGGTCATTTCAAGAACACAACTGACTTGCAGTTTTGACCCTTGTCCTGTTTTGGGTGTTCAAGCTGTGTACTGGACTTCAAAACACATTAAGTCTTCTATTCATCTTAAACCTGCCCATTTTATCAGCCCAGTCCCTTTTATCATTCCTCCACTTTATCCCAGATTAAGAACTTGCTTTCAAGTTTCAGCTTGAGGGGAGCAGAAAATGTAAACAGGTGTACCTATTATTGGGGTATTTTAGTTTCTTTGTTGTACGGGGCACTGGAGCCCTCTTTCCATTGATTGCATCAGTGTAGAGGTGGATCAAACATGGGAACCCTGCTTTAGTTGGAGGGAAGTCAAGCGTGAGGATTTTTAAAAAAAGAACTTTATTAAAGTCAAGTGTGGAATTTCCTGTCCTGAATCATTAATGCGCTCACATGTGAAGGCGGCCCTGCCGGGGTGGATACTCTCTGGGAGTGTGGGGGGAGAGGTCTGATCAGCAATGATGAGCGGGGGTACTGGTCTGAGATTAGGACTAAGCTGTGATCAAACAGAGCTGGCAATCAGGGGTTTAGTCACCATCAGGAGGAAGTAGAGTCGGGCCTGTGAGAGTCAGGTTCATACAAAATCTGAGGAGGAACCCCTCAGTCTGCCACTCCCACTATGAGGCTCAGCAACTGTTGGCTTCACTGTCTGAAGAATAGACACTGGGCCCACTTTTCAAGAAGAGTCAGTACACGCTTGAAACATATAAACACACAGACATCAAATGAGTGTGGCTCTGCTGCTGCTGGTGGTAAATGGCATTTCTGTGCAATACTAAAGCAGAGTAGCACAGAGCAGGTCAGCTCACAAAATACAGTCACTAGCCTGTTGAAGAGACATCTGGAAGAAGAGAATCTCCATTAGCCATGGCTCTGTGTTCTTTAAACTGGTGGGAATGGTACTTACACAACAATATCCATCTATGTATAGTTTGATAACTTAAGTCAACATTAGCCACTATAAGCGGCACAGTGGTGCAGTGGTTAGCATTGTTGGCTCACAGCAAGAGGGTTCCTGGTTCGAACCCAGGGTGGGGGAGCCCTTCTGTGCAGAGTGTGCATGTTCTCCCGTTCTCTAAATTGTCCATAGGTGTGAATGTGAGTGTGAATGGTTGTCTGTCTCTATGTGGCAGCCCTGCCATAGTCTGGCAACCTGTCCAGGGTGTATCCCGCCTCTCTTGCTAGAGCTGCCCTCTAGCTGGGATAGGCTTCAGCCCCCCCGCGACCCCCAACAGGATAAGCGGTTACTGAAAATTAATGAATGAATGAATAGCCAGTATAAGCTTCTGGTTATACCAGACCAAGTAAGGCTGTAGCAGTAAACCCCCTGAGTGTATTAAACTGAGACACGGTGTGTTTCATTACTTATGATTTAAACTTTTCATTTGTAGGAGAAAGATATAAGTTATATATTCTTGATTTAAAGCTACTATAATCAATATTTTTAAATGATCCAAGGATCAATTATTATGTGTAATATATGAAAGCCCATTTCCAGCAAAGTAATGGGGGAAAAAAAATCTGTAAGTCGTTATAATTAGAATCTTTTTTTTTTAAATAAGAAGTTAGTATTTTAAAGTTATAAGTTAGTGTCTAAAAGTAATGAGAAACTTTCTCAAAATAATGACTTCATATCTCAAAATAATGACAAAAATGAGTTAGCAAACTAACTCACCTTTTCAGAAAGCTTCTCATATTTTTTTTAAATCGATGTTTTGACATAACTCATTATTTTGAGACAGGGTATTTTTTTTTGTCATCACTCTGGCGGACATGGTCCACAATTTCTCAGGTGTCTTTGACCCCACACTCTCCTTCCTGCCTCATGTCACCCAAATCACCAAAACAGCATCTATCACCTCCATAACATTGCAACTTCAGTACGTACAGTACTCTGCTGCTTGCCTACTTACCAGAACCTCGTCACTTGACCACATCACCCCAGTCCACCACAACCTCCACTGGATCCCAGTCAAACACAGAATATACTTCAAGATTCTACTTATCACCTACAAGGACCATAACAATCTATCTCCTCCATATCTCTCTGACCTCCATCAGCAGTCCCCCTCCTGTTGTCTCCACTCTGCTGATGCCAACCTCCTTCAAATACTCAGCACCAAGCCTGGGGTGACAAGGTGTTTTCAGTCACTAACCCCTCACAAAAATGCCCACACAGTATCAGCATTCAAAAAGGCCCTAAAAACCCACCTCTTCAGACATGCCAACCCTACTTAGTTTTTCATTTAATTGTCTTCAATAAAGAAATTACTGTGTTTCTTTGTTTTTATCCTACTCTACGTAAAGCACCTGAGGACTCTAAAAGGCGCTATATAAGTGCGATGTGTTATTATCATTATCTAAGAGTAATGTAAAAGAGGTTGCATGTAGTGATTGCACCCACAGATAATTATCACCTCACTCTGCAGTTCCCCTCAGCTCTGTGAGTGTTTCAGCTTTTTGCTCACTGCTTTGGTTTAATGATTTGCAACTTTAATATTTTAGTCAACTGTCTGTGCTTTCAGTAAAGTAATTTCTAGCAACAACAAGCTGCTGTTTTTAGTGAAAAGGCTCTGATAAATAAACTGTGCACTACATGCCCACAACCAACAAAGGGCAGGCAGACTGATCTGATGGCAAGCTAGTCTACATGGACCTTTTAGAGTCAGATATTTGCCCTAGGGGAGCTGATGGAAACCAAGACTGAGTTCACTAAGAGTGAATAACACAATTCCAAATTAATTCTAATGCTGATCTGCGTCCTCTGAACCTATAAAGTCAACTGCATGCTAACTAGTAATGGAAACAGTAACCAGGAACATACCATTACAGTTTGTTGTGATTCTAAAGGGGGGATGAAAATGTAGTTCAGTACAGAGTTGCTAAAATTAGACAAAACAAAATCAGCCTGACAATCATTCCCAATACTTTGTTTACATGTCACAAAGTGGCACATGAAGCTTCTGCCCGGTATCAGCATTATGAATGGGAGTGTTTGAAGCCAAACCCTGGAGAAGACACAATTCTTATGTATCTCTGTATCGTCACTCTGCACGGCTGACAGAGCTCCAAATGACACACACAGGACAGAGAAAGCCTTGAGACTTCAAAGTGCCTGCTACCAACACATAATATCCACTTGTTGTTCTTGTTCTGTCCTCACACCTTTTGATTCAGTTTTTCGAACAATCTCATGTTTCTGAAGAAGCTCCCTGAATGGTTTTCAGGAGGCAGTGGGCTTCCACTAGACTTTACTTTTGCCTCCTTGGTGAGAACAACGAAAGAGAGAGAGAGAGAGAGAGAGAGACAGGGTATCCAAAGAGGTGCAGGTAAAGAGAGAGAGAGAAAAAAAAAGTAAAGACCACAAGACAAAACATGTGGAAAGAAGCGAGGGGGCAACAACAGGGATGAAAACAGAGAGGGCTCTCAAAAGACGACAGAGGCATCCTGAGGCTGAGGTGAGATCAGGAATAATTCGATATGACACGAGGCATAGCAGCCTTCCCCTGGTCTGCTCTCCATTCCCGCTGAGCCAGGGGGGAACAATGCAGTGAGCGGGACGACGCTCGGCTTTGCCCACACTGTCCAGCAGAGACAAAAAACAGCACTGTGGGTCCTGAGAGACAGAAGAAGTAGGCCACTTGCTCAACAGTACAGAAGAAGACAATTTGCCTAAGTGCTGCCCCAAAGAGAGAGGAGGTAGGGGTGAGGGCAGATGTCACATTTAATTAATAGTTTTAACACCTGTCACAAAGGAAAAACAACAATCGTTGGGATGACTTGAGTCTTTCTTACCTTTGTTCTGGCCCCTGCGGAACTTGACAGCTGCCAAGTTAACCAGGTTCATGCCGTACAGATTGTAGTCTATGAAGAGCTGCAGCAGGTAGGGGATGTGGCCCTCGTGGGGCTGGTAACTCTTGTTCATCACTGCTCCGCTTTGTAACAGCTCACACACCCTACGACAAACAGAGGTTTTTCCATAAGAAAAGATATCTGCCAAAATGACACGCTAATTTATTTATAAGAGACAATTACACAAATATTAGTCATTTTAACCTCATCTGAACATTAACAGGTTGTTTCTAGTGTAGCGGAGATGAAATCAAGGGGTCTTGACTGCAACAAGTTTGGCTGCTTGGCTGTGCTACATGCATGACAACAACCTGACGATATCCAGTCTTGCTTAATTTTATTGCAGCGATCCACGGCTCTCCAAGTTTCTACAATGTAACCTCAACAAACCACGGGACTTGAACAAGAAAATAATGCATGAAAACACATCGCTGTGGAGTTAAAGGGCTTTGTTCCGTTCTGATGTAATTGAGTATAAAACTTAAGTGATCAGTGCAAACATGCCCACAAGCATCTAACTCTTGGGTGGCAAGAGAAAGCCTGAGAGGGCTGCATTTATTTACACAGCACTGTTGTCTGTCTGAACACGACCTAACACTATGTTCAGGCTACTGGTGACAAAGCAAGAGGCTACAAGTCTTTGTCAATGGAAGCTGGTAACATGAAGCTATAAACTAACGCCTGACACTTGTCGCTGCTTGATGTGCGCGACACACTACAAATCAAAGTTAAGCTGGTCTCAACTTTTTTCAGCACTCCAACAGCCAATCATATGTCTTTGATTTTCATGTGCAGTTCCCTTTTCTCTCCCAGAATTCCCATCCCTGTCACGCTGTACTGTCGCTCGTAGTGTAAGCAGACCATAAGGATGCATTCAGACTGACTCGAGCCCATCCAGGAAGAAAGTTCTCTGGGTCCTGACCTTTAAATCCGCCCACACTTCCAAGTTGATTGATTCACCTGGCATCGTGACGTGAAACAGCGGTTTCTGGGTTAAAATAAAAAAATGACCTATGAGATCTGCGGGAGTACGTTCATCTCTAGTGAATGGTTAGGGAAACTAAATCCGCTCCCGAATGGAAATCGCTTAAAGTGGACACCATGTCAAAAAAAGCTGAACACAGCTGAACTTTTGCTGCAAATCAGTGTGTTGTTACCTAAGATGTTATAAAAGATGACCCTGTAAACACATTAATCTGTTACTCCAGCTGGACTTCCTGATATTTCCTACCATGAACAACATGCCCCCACCAACACAGAGTAGCTTCCATTAAGCTTAAGCAGAGATAATCAAGAGTCACTCTCATCAGTAATGTTCTGTGGAGTGCCTCTTCAAACATAGAAAGGTAATCCTTCCATTTAAATCCATGTTGAATGTCCACACAGAAAAAGGACAACTTGTTTTCCAGAAGCGTCCTTAACCAGAGAAACCCCGGCATTTACTGTTACTTGCTTGGTGGATAAAGAGCAGTGTGAATGTTTGAGCTCTGTCCTGGAGTCATGTTCCCTTTAAAGGTCAGAGCTCTGCGCTGACTGATGACGAGGGGCCTGCCACTCTCATCTCCTTCATCATCTTTTTACTCTCTGCTTCTCCCTTGCCTCCCTCTTTTGTCGTCCTCTCTCCCGCTTTCCCTAAATCTCACCTTTCTTTCCTCTCTGTCAGGTATTCTCTGTACCCTGGTCCCTTGTTCTTTCTCTTCCTCAGTCTGTATTTTAGTCTGCCCTTTCCCTTTCTCATCTCTCTCTCTCCAATCCCATCGTTACATTATGTCCTCTCCTCAAGCCTCTTCCTGTCACTTTGCTTCTCTCTCTCTCTCTTTCTGTGAATCACTCGCTCGCTGCCAAGTACCAATTCAGCTGCACAGCTCCTCTCACCTTGTCACCACTAATGCTGCTCGCTCTGGCAAATAATTCACAGTCTTCCTGTGTGCTTTCACACACAGACACACGGACACACGGACACACACACACGCACACTTAGCCAATCAATTTGTACAACTGAATACACAGCAATCGATTTCAGTTTAGTGAGCTGGCAGAGTCATGCGCACACAGTCTGGCCTTCAGTAACATCAAACAAGCTCGGGATGATCCATATTCACATTAAACTGCATCGATCCACAGTAACCTTACCTTTTGACCATCTGAGGATTGTACAGATAGATCTTCATAAAGTGCTTCTCCTTAGCGTGGTAGCCATAGAAAGGCCTGTAAGACAAGAAAAAGATCACATTAACATACTGCATATAAACCTGGATCTTTCCCCCCACTGTTATTTTATGAATGTTAAACAGTTCTGCAGTGATGTTTCACACTCAGCTCAGTTGTGTTAGGACCACAAATCATAAGTCACTCACATGCCAGAGACCAGCACCACCTTGAAGACGTGCTGGACGCTGGAGGCGGGGTTTCCCATGGCAACGTTGAGGGCCCTGTCGATGCTGAAGGCCACCTGCCGCAGGTAACGCTCTGGCTGTTGGCCGTAGCCATCGTATGGCACGTAGATGTAGGGGAACACGCCATGGAGGTGGAGACATGTTTTTTGACCTGCAACACAACAACAAAATCTGTTGAACATAAGGCCACATCATATACAGTAATATTCTCACTGGTCACACGCATTAGATAAAAATTCTTTTCTTGACAAATCCAGCCTTTAAATTGACTGAAGTGACATCATCACAAGCCCAGTACTTGACCTCAGTAAAGCCCCTTTTCCATTGGACAAAAACCCATCAACACCTGCTAACATCTGGCTTTTTTATTTAGCAGGAAAGGTTACGATCGACATTCATTTGCAAGTCAAATGACTCGGCTTCATGCTGTTCGTCGCTCTTTTTGTAGTGCTACGCAGTGATGCACCGCCACAAAATAACGTCCGTCTCCATTCAGGCAGCGCTCAAACAACCTTCACAATTAGTCTGCACAAAGTTTGAAAAAGAGACTGAATCAGTAAGAGAAGTAAAAAATAAGTCACCACTGTAACAATTTCACTGACCTCAGTGCTGCTTTCTGTGTTTTACTAACCCTGTTTTCCAGTGCTTACATGACTTCAAACATATCACACCAAGAAAAAAAAGAAGACTGGCAATTGGAAAGCACTTTATCACCCAATTTTGCCATATATATGCGCTGGGTGGGAAAAAGGTCTAAGTGTGACCTGACAACACCAACTGAAATAAACATCTCACTTTAATGCACTGATTGACAGTATGATCTTACACTGTCCAATATAGAGATTGAACGATTTATCGTCCGGCCGATATATCGGGCCGATATTTGTTTTTTTTAAAGGCATCGGCATTGGCCAAACACCTGGGAGCATTCGGCCGATTTTTTTATTTTTTATTTTTTCCCCGGGGCCTGATTTACAGACAGGCATATCCGCAGGCATACATCATGTCATGTCATGTCATGTCATGTCATGTCATGTCATGTCATGTACTTTATTTATATAGCACTTTACAATGACCACAGGTGAATCAAAGTGCTTCACAAGAAATTAAAAACACAACACACAACAGATTCATGAATAAAAAACAACAAATAAAAGGATAAAACAATAAAATAAAATAAAATAGGAGTGTCACCACATTACTGAGTATTGAAAGCCATCCTAAATAAGTAAGTTTTAATATGGTTTAATATGGTCAGTGGCATATGGTCAGACATATTTGTCATCGGCTAAAGCTGATGGCAAAACATTGGTATCGGCATCAGCCATAAAAAAAATCCGTATCAGTCGACCTCTAGTCCAATATGACACTGTGGTCCCTTCTTAGCTTCCCCCATCTTACACTTGTACAATGCCACATTAAGGCTGTCTCCCTCTGCTTCAGTTTCCTGAGACCTGGTAGCAACCAGGTGTGACTTCACAGAGTCAAAGTTCTAAAACATCTGTGTATTCTCATGCAATAATTAGCTAACACAACGGACACATATTTCTAACACAAGTGCATCTAACCAATTGAGCAAAACTGCAATAAAAGAAAGTTCTCAAAAGAAATTAGCTGATAGAGACTGAAGTAAAACACTACCAAAATCTGTCTCTGACTAGATGCTGGTTTTCGGACACATTTTGGTCCGTTACAAAAATGTATTAAGTTTTAAAAAACAGCCCAAGTGACTACAAAAGTGATATTTATTTTTACCATGTCCAAACTTTGCCCTCAGAAAAGTAATTGCATAAAAAGAGAAAAATGCTTCAAAAAACCAAGGCAGTAAGTCAACCTTTTAATCCAGATGCACATCACGCTACAAGCCAACACTTCGGCAACAATTTGATTTCGTTTTGTCACCAAATACGCACCAGTATTACAGGGTGATATGAATCAACCCTTTGTACTGTTCTTTCCCCAGCATGCGGTGACAGTTTTTGAACACACACATAAGCTGAGCAGCTGGAGCCTTAGATGTGACTTCTTCTACAGAAACTATTAAATCTACTGACAGCGTGCAAGTGGGATGGATGGAGTGTGCTGAGGGTCCAGTAAACTGTTTTTGTCCCCCCTGTGCACTTTCTGACCAATCACTGCAAGGCAACACAGATGGATGAGTGCGACAACAAGCCTGTAATATCATGGTTCATGACAGACATGTACACTGTGTTAAAACAGGCCATTAGCTAAATAACTAAACAGAAACAGAGAGGGAGAGTGTCTCTGGGGATTGTGGGTGGAGCAGAGTGGAGAGGATTGAGGTCTTGAGTGATGTGAAGTGAGGTCAGCCCGTGCCAAGAGAGGGAGATACAGTATTTATAACCAGGGCGATGTGACATCATCACTTCCAGACAGACACGCACACTGCCTGGGAGTCAACTGAGGTGAACTGTGCTGCAGACGCCACGCTCCGATTCATTCCCTTTCTGCCATTACCGGCCTGGGCCAGTGCTTTTATCTGCAGTCTGCTGCAGGAGCCTGTACTGTGTTTAATCAGGTTACATAAGGGATAATAACAGCAGGGTAAAAATGAAGACAACAAAGGATGAGGCTCACAGAAATCTGAGCTTCTGACTCTGTCCGCTGATGTTGCACCAGTGACGGCCTGGCAGCTGGACAGGGGGAGGCAGTATTGAGCAGGAGCTTGACTCTTGCCTGGACGTGTCTGCACATGCCCAGAGACATGCCTACCTCCCCAACACTCAGCACTGGTAGCAGGGCTTCAGGAGCTGAAAGGGAAGGAGGGTCCTGGCACTGTCCCTTCACCCCAAACACACACACATATATATCCACAGCTTGCTAATTCTCCATCCTCATGTTATGGTATGACAGACGACGCCTGCGATACCGCAGTCCCCTGGGCACGATTGTTGAGATTGTTGGAACGAGAGTGGAGCTTCCAAAAGAGGAAGAAATATTCCCAGCATCTCTCTGCACAACGATACATATGACTGCCTCCAAACGGGAGGGGAGGGTGATGCAAGATGAGATGTGGTGCTGAAAGACAATGAGCTTCTCAGAAGAGGCCTGGTGCTAGAGTGAAGCAGACATCAGGCGTATAAGAGCAGGGAGCAGCGTATGCTGGAGCTCACAGGCGGAGCTCCCTGTGGAGGACTGTGGTATTGGGACAGGTTTGTGTGTGAGGCAAACACACACACCAGACTGTCATTATGAGATAAAGCGGAACATTTTCAATTGTTAGACTGTCCTTGGAGATGAAATATTATTCGTTTGAATGCCATGCTTGGCTAAATGAGGGCTGCATTATAAAATATTAAACACATGAAAAACTGTATCTCCAAATTATGAAGCACACAATCTCTGAAGTCCAGAGTGATCAACTGACCAAAGAGGCTCTATTACATATTGATACCTGATTGACAGTTATCAACACTTGCTGTTTTCAGCTTCTCAAAGAAGGTTTGTAGTTTTCCTCCATCATAGTAAACTGAATACTGAGTATCTTTGAGTTTTGGTTCATTAAGGGCCGTCCACACCAAGAGCAACGACTCAAGTGAGTGGCGGAGTCCCCTCTGCAACTAAAACGACAACAACAGTAGCGAACGATATAATTAGGATCATTTTCAGAGCAATTTACTGAATGATAGAAACACTGACAAATAAAATCCATCTGTATTTACAGGGTGGCACAGCTACACTGTCAGCACTATTGCCTGATAAGAATGTTAGCATTGTACATTTCTGCAGACCTGTTACATTTGCACATTTCATAGGTATCATTTGACATCAGGAGGTGGAGGGGATGGCTGATGGTGGATGGACTGACACCTATGCCAATCTGCAGACCACTGCTCCAAACCGACAAACAACCCAGGTGTTTTTGGCGACCCGTCCCAGCATTTCCACCAGTGTTTGTGGCACTAAACCTGGGTGGTTTTTCTATACTGCACATGGGTGTCTTTGGCGGCACATCACAGGGTTTCCTAACGGCTTCTGTGGCACCAAACCTGGGTGTTTTTTACTAAGACATCGCAGCATTTCCCACTGGCATTTGAGCAACCAAACCTGGGTGTTTTTCACCAGCCTGCCCCTGCTTTTCAAGCAGCTTTTGTGCCACCAAACACAGGGGTTTAAATCCAACTCATGATCTTGTCCTGACCATAGTCAAGTGTTTTTTGTGTCAAAACCTGACCACATCTTCACCACAGCGTTGTTGAGCAAATTTTGACTGACCATTTTTCACCAGGTCATCATTCTTCAACCCTAGTCTGGTGTTAATGAGCAAAAAGAGCTATCGTGCTTGGTTGTAACCTCCTTGCACGTTGTTATGGTGACTCAAGCCTGTAATTTGTTATTGTGCTTTTGTAATCAATTCACACTAGGTGTTTTATTCAGACCCCAAGAAGCCAGGAAGGTTTGACTTTGGTGAAATCTGATGTTAAGTAAATTTCAAGGTTTGATCTTTGACTTTTTACATTTTTGACATAAGTATTTATTGGTTATTGGGCTGTTGTACATCCATCACTTCTGTCAGGGTCACAAAAAACCTGATGGAATTTACTGATTAGCTGGATTACTGTTCGGTATTGAGGGTGCACCTACATTTTACATACATATAATTCATTATAGATCATAAATGCAACTATTCACTTAAAATATTTCATCAATTTCAATCAGCTGTGGTTATTCTGAAGTCTATTATTATCTCTAAAAACATTTTGAGAGTATGAGTGTCAACAGATTATGCTGCCGGGTAGCTGCAGAGGGACAGTGGGATCAGTAGCTCTCTGTCAAGTCAGCGCTGTGTATGTGTGCGTCTTAAATGTACAAGGCCAAGGTGTGTGTAGTGACACTGCGAGCCACACAAAGGCTGGCAGCCACTCCGGCGGTGAAGGAGCTGTGGGAGAGCGGTGAGGACGGCACGCGTCTGTCTGTGTCTCTGCCGTGTCAACATGGAGTCTCTCACACACACACCACAAGCAGCCAATGTCGGCTTCTGCTGCAGTTGCTAGGCAACGGCAAAGCAAAAGCCCCTGACGGACAGCGGGAAGATAAACAAGTGATTCTTTCCACCCAGCTGGTCAGGCCACAGAAAGAGAAACGAAGGGAGAAAGTGTGTGTCTGAGAGAGCACGAGAGAGTCAAAGACATAGAGGAAGAGCAGACAGAGAGGACAATTATAATGAGAGAGAAAAGTGTGCGTGTCTGCACGAGAAAGAAAACAGGGAGGGGTGAAAAGACAGAATAAACAATTGCGGCATGAGAGTAAGAAAGCCAGAGTGGGTATATGTGTGAGAAAGGAAGATGATAGCACATACGAAAGTAAGCAAGAGAAGCAGAACCTGAAGGTGTGTGGACTGAACAGGATTTCATGTTTCAGATACAAAGAACATCTGCTGCCTCAGTCTGATGGCTCATTACTGTGATGCAGTCAAACTTAAGACTGCGCAGTTAACCAAGAACTTTCTGAAACTGGCATCATGAATCTATAAGTGATCTTACTGGTATGCTGAGTGAATTCCTCCAAACATGTTCTCATTTGCAGTGTCCCATTAATGCACCACTAAGTGAAACAAGGAATCACACCTGACCCAGAAGATCCACTCAATCACTGTCAGAAAGTGTGTGCTTGCATTTTGTTTTGTGGGTTTATAACAGTGGCTGGAATTTCTATTCGTGACCAGGGCATGTTTCAAACACAGCAGTCTGGTAACGCCACCTAAAGCAATTGTTAGTTGGGATTCACTGATCCAACTATTTCTTTCCTTCTCTTCATCAGTTCTACACATTCATATACCTTAACTCAGGGCGTGACCCAGCATGCATAAATGAAGCCATGTTGCTTACAGTACCAGTACCAGAAGGAATTTACTTTGCACTCAAAATTTAGTCAACCCTTAACTGACTGGTATTGTCACACACAGTGAAAATACTGAATATCATGATGACACTGGTCATTTATTTAATATGGATCAGTCATATCTGGCCAATGCCGAACCCCCTTATTAAAATTTGTATTAGGACTGAAACCAATTCGGTGGATCTTAAAGGACACCCCTCAAGTGACCATTTATATATCAATTATTCACGCTGTGTTACGTTGGAATTGTGAAGAAAACTTAGTTCTTCTTGCAGGCCTCCACAGTGAACGAAGAAGCCAAGAATGGAGAATATTCTTCATGAATTGGAGAAAAAGGGATCCATGTTTAACCACAGCTTAATTTTTTCAAAATAACTGTTCACAAACTCTCGGACAACTCGTGCAGTATAATCTAAGTCTCACTGATCCAGTGGTATGCTTAGTTCTTCCCAAACAGACCGTCCTTTCGACAGAGAACTGAACTTAAACTGAAACTTGTCTACCCTCTCATCAAAGCCAGACTCCATTTACAAAGACATTGATTTTACTTTACTGAACATGGGAGTTGCAGGTCTACCACTGTTTCGATCGGTTACTTTTTGTAACCGAGAGGTAAAATTACTGTCTGTTTTTGTCGATGGAGCCTGGTTTTGAAGAGAGAACAGATAAGTTTCACTTTTATTTCAGTTCAGTGTCAAACGGCTGACTGTTTGGGAGATGCTGAGCATATAACTGGATAAATGAGACTTGGATTTTACTGTATGAGTTCTGTAAGTTTGTTAAAGGGTGTTTTAATATAGTTTTGCTGTTGTTAAACACAGACCCCCGTGACTTCAATTTTTTGTTCCAGGGAGGCATGTGAGAAAAACACATTTTTCGCTCCGAATTCAATGTAACACAGGGTGAGTAGGTGATATACAAATGGTCATTTGACGGTGCAGTATTCCTTTAACTGAATATTGTAAGTAAATGTTAGGCAAAGTCATAATCTGAGATTTTCAGTTTGTTGTTCAGTACAAAGAATTAATATGGAGGTCAACCTCGATGACAAAGAATCTTTGACACAAGTGCATTTACAAAGATATAACACTGATTGTTTGCAGTTTGTTCATTGTCCTCCTGATAAACACAACAGCTGGATGCCTCATATCTTCCAATAAAATATGGAAGTGTCTCTGTTCAGCTGCGTGGAGGAAGGTGTCATCTTTTCATTAAATGCCAATTTTAAATAGCACATCCATATTTGATTGTTCAGGTCAAGAATTCTGGGAGACTAGCAAAAATAAAATTCTTGCCCTGAAGAAAAATGACAAGAAATACTGAAAAATGTCATTTCCATTTTTCTTTTTCAATTCATCAGTTGTTTAGTTGGAATAATACTCAAATAGGAAAAGCCAGAACCTGAGAATGTTTGACAGCTCAATAAATGACTTAAAACAATGAATCTTTTGTCAAAACTGCTGCTGATAAATATTCTGTCAATGACTAATTAATGCTTGTTTTCAGCACATGTATGAGGTGGCTACTGCGTGTTATGTGCTCCTGTACACTTCCATCTTATTATCCCACTATTCCCCTGCCACATGTGCAGCCCGTTTCCTGTCTCCCTTCCTACTGGAGGATTTGTGAATGAGGGAGGGAGGAGCAGTGACTGCTTCAGAGCCTTATCTCCATGGGGGAGGAGCACTGAGGTAGAGGAGGTCCAGTCTGCCAAGTGCCTCCCTCAGTGTCCTCTCCTCCCACTTCCCACTCCCTCGTAGTAATCTGTAGGGCAGCTCCATGACTCAGCACCCAGGGTAACAGCAGCCCCACACCACTACTGGGTCAGTAAGGCAGTCAGCCAGCAGCTTAGTCATACAACCAGTCAGTGAGTGAGTCTGTCAGACAGCGTTTCAGACATGTTAACCTGTTGTTAGCCACACTGTAAGACTGACAGATGATGAGATCTGTCCATTTTAAATAAGACACACCTTCCTGTTTACTTCTTAATGGGTAACTTCAGTATTTTCCTATGTTTCTGTGTCTAATGGGAACATGAACGTGCTTGTTTTTGCCACTGACAGGCTGGTTTTTATTTTAAGTGTATGTCAACATTATATAAAGCATCCCTACAGAGATAGACCTAGTTGTTTAAGAGTATATTTTTTCTTTAAGCGGAAACAGCACCGAAATCGCCATAGCCAAACCCATCTGACTCCATTTAAATAGACAGTAATTATGGCATGACCTCCTCTCAGCACTTTGTGGGCATGTAGAGATTGGCCAAGATTGACAATTCCCTCTCTTGCCTGTTAGCTATGCTGCATCCAACTAAGGTACAAATTACACTTACATTATTCATGGATGTACACAGAGTTTAGTGACCTCACGTAATCTCTGCATACCTCCATCCACCTTCGACTGAAGCAGACGTCTCATTGGTAAGAGTGGCTGCATTTTTACCAAAGACTTTCAATAAAGAACCTGAGCCAGTACCTATTTGTGACCCGTACAGTGATGCATCTGTTTGACGTTTCACCACAGACAGTGCTTTTAAATGGCGGGGTGTTGTTACTCACCACTCTATCTAACTCTCACTGTATTTCCTCTAAACCCACGATGCAGAGGAATGTCTGGACCTTGTAGATTGTCAACAGAATGTGGTTGCATGTCGACATTTTCCGATCAAAAAAGAACAGGCTGGAGAGTGTAGAGTATTCCAATAGATGGGATAATCAAAAATAGCATATTGAGTCCTTGTCATGCAAGATTGGAGATATCCTCTTGATCAATCAATGGACTGCCGTGTTTCTAGATCCACCTTTTAATATCAATTCAGTGTGTTTGGTACCTCAACAGAGGGGTGACGAAAAGCAGATGGTAAAGCAACAGTTCTGTTGATACCATCCACAACTTTTGACAATGGAAATCCAAAAAAACCTGTTTATGTGTAACAAACTGAACTGAACCAGACTGCTTGGTGGAGACAAGGCTTAAGTGACCTGTGTGGCTATGCATGGCCTTTAAAGGGGTTTGAGGTGGCACACTGGAGTCATGTAGATGCGACACACTGCTCTGAGGAAGCGGGGTTTCTTCTGGATGAGAGAGATGAGTCATGCTGGTAACTTTTTCCTTGGCAGTCAAGTCTGTTTACCCTGTCAGCCACTCTGCCTGGTAACCAGCCATCCTTTAAAACTTCAATACAGTTGGAGAGTCCTGCTTATTATGGGAAAAACAGGCAAATGTCCTGGCAAATCTTAAAATCTGTCAATGATGGTGCTGAAGGACAAAAAGGTCTCTCTCTGCTTAACTTGTTGATTTTGTTGAAGCAGCAAATCCTCGTTCCTGTTACAAGCATTACTTCTCTGAGCTCAGAATACATGAGTGCCTACTGGAACACAGAGGTAGAAAGAAGAGACCTTTATTTGACCAAGGTAGGTTCGCTGAATACAAATGCTCTTTTCCAGGAACACTCTGCTGTGCACACTCACACACCTGAAAGCTTCCAACAAAGCCACAGTCTCCTCTGACATGTACAAGCCATAACTACGTTCAGAGTGTGGCATTTGGTGAGGCCAATTATCCTCATGCTCACACTGTACTGTGCTGAAAAGAGCAAGCACACATTTCTCACCGTGTGCTCTACATATGAGTGGAGAGCACCAAGTTCTTTTTTTTTCTCCCTCCTTTACTTTCAGCAGTTTGGGGGAGCAGTCAGATTCTCTCTGTAATCAGACAGACAGCTGCCACAGGGAGGAGTGAAAGAAGACGTTAATAAAACCAGTGTTGGTATTAATTAAAAAGGCCCAGGGAGAGCTGTGTGAAATCTAGGCCTAAGCACTCCCACTGGCTGGAGAGGGAACATCAGAACGGCAGAATATATGTGCTCACTATGCACATCCGTGATGATGGTGGTGAAAGTGAGAAAAAGTGTGCCTCCCAAGAACTTTCATCAGGGTGCACTCATGCAGAGATTTTAAGCTGAGCTCGAACCTGATAGGTCCTTTAACTACGTGCCAAAATATTAAAGGGGACCTATTGCTCTCATTTTTAGGTTCATATTTGTATTTTGGGCTCCGACTAAAACATATTTACAAGATTAAATGTTCAAATCACTATTTTCCTCATGCTGTCTGTCCTGCAACACCTGTGATCACCCTCTGTCTGAGACACTGCCCGTCTCCCCAAAATGATTGTATAATTATATAAATGACAGAAAATAAGGAAAAGCATAATAGGTCACCTTTAATCTAACACTGAGTCCTCACTCTGCCACTAACATCTGACAGGTGGCTGACTCAAGACTAAATCAACACTAGTAAATACAACTCTACAGTAAATGGTTAAAACAATATTTGGTTAGAATGATATGAGGTCAGACTTTAATTTTACACCATTAAATTAACAGAAATTTTTACACGATCATTTATATTAGTAGTTACAGAGAAAGCTTGGCAGACAAGTGGCCGGGTCAGGAGACAGTGAGGTTAAATGTATAGAATGAGGGGATGTGAGGGCACAGAGGCGAGCAAAATTGAAGAATACACAACACATACTCTCAGTTTAGAGAAGTGATAGCATTAAGGCCAGTAATCTGACATTCACACAAACTGGGGCTGATGAGATGGAGCAGGAGGAGCTCTGGAGGAGGAAGAGGCAGAGGGATGCTGACAGGGATGGCAAAGTAACTCTCTGGTACAAAGTATCTCAAGCTAAATTTAAGATTATTTCATAAAGACCTGCTGAGGATCACACATAGACATTTAGGGAAAGAAGTTTGTTCGATCTCATCATAAGACAGACTTTTTAAAATTTCAAGACTATATGGCCCAGTTTACACTTGTGATTTCGACTGTCTCATATCCAGGGAAAATCTGCATCACTCTCTCTGAATTAGGAGGTATTTGTGGGTTCGTGAATGCAGTGCAGGTAAAACTCTGAGCTTTACTTTTTTTCCTCAGCAGCAGAATATTGAGTTTAAGACTCAAGCATTCCTTTTGATCAGTCTGTGGTCAGATGGATCAGACCTGATTAGATCAGATCGATGGATTAGAGGAGCGGCTGCTGCAGAAGCGAGTGAAAGCAAACTTTCTTTTGCTGATTAGACCCAGCACTGGACGGTGGGGTGCAGCTCCAAAAAAAATGTAAATGTGGCAGCTAATGCCAAAATTGTTGCGGTGTGCCACAAATGAATGAAACGTTCAGTAAACCCTGATCTTGGTCACAACATAAATAAAAAACAAATCTAAGGGATCCATATCAAGTTTATGTTTTGCAGGGATGTTTAAAAAATATATACTATCGGAGATTATTACAAACAAACCATTGTTTGTCAGACTATACACCTATCCATAAATTAACAGAATCACATGACAAAAGTTTTGATTGTCTTCATGGGCTCTTATCTCTCAATGGTTGCACTGATCAGGGATCAGATAAACAGTACAGTAGTATATTGGAGGCTCTCTCTCTGACAAGGAGACAGATGGTTGATTTGAGTGTCACTTTAGCTGCAGTTATCACAGAGGCAAAATGCTGGGAGTGGCTGCTTCAGAAGATCGCTTACCGATATCGTCACACTTGGCGGGAGTAAAGATTCCATGTGCGTCTTCGAGAGGTTGATGCATTTACACCTTTGAAACTAGCTAAACAAACTCTACGGGTGTTTTAACAATCAGATTTCAATCCATCTCTTTTTTTATGGCTATCAGCACAAACACATGTAATGGACATGATATAGCTTGTTTTGCAAAATATACAACCTGTGTTGCATGGTTTTAAGAATGGACATGCCAGCAAGCAACTGAAACGTGCACTAATGAATATTACTATAATGTTTAAGTAAGAACAAGGGGGAAAGGGAGAGCTGGAGGAGGATATTACACGAAGGTCCCCCGTCCATGGTGGTAAACGTCCTACCACTGTGGGTCGGGACTGCATTCAGTGGTAGCCCCGGGGGTTAGCACAACCAAAAACACAGCAACAACCCACAAGCTAGTAGCTGTTAGGTCCTGTATGCTGGTTGGTAACAGGCAGAATTTATAGTAATCATGGGTCGAAACAATTCTAGAAAGCATTTCATTTGATGTAAAATCAGTATATGCCTCAGAGTGCAGGATGAGTCATCAACTTGTTTTTCCCGTCGCCAGGAAATGAAAAACTACCATTAAGAATAGCTACAAAACAACTTTTCTGTCATTGTTGGGCCAGAAACTGGCATATGGGGGACAATCAGTGAAAGACGAATGTTATTTAAAAAACTAAAAAATTCTTTTTTGATTCCCCGATTTGTAAATAGAAACTGGAAATACTGGGATAAAGAAAGAATTATAGCAATAAAGGTCCACAATCAGAGTCGAAAGGAAGACACTGTGGTCACATGATATGTGTATTAACCACTAAGTCCCAGGAAGCCCACACATCTTTTATTAAATCTACAGTCAGTTATTCCAAGTAAGGATGTGCCTCAATTCACTACTTCTCTTTGTGCTGGTTATTAGCGCTGCAGTGACTGATGTACCTCAGTTACATTTATAGAAAACACACTCCTAACCCCAATATGCTCTTCTCAGAACAATTCTTTCCCAGATATTGGCCGTGGTCTAGAAAACACATGCCTACGCAGAAAAACACAAACAACCCCTTCCAACGCAAAATCCTTAGGCCTACGAGTTCTTTGAAATTGGAAGTGCTTGTGTGTTTTTGTGCGTTATTCGGCAAATGTATAAATACAGTTAATTCCATGCAGAAATAGCTAACTAATCTGCATGACAAGAGCAGCCAGTCAATACCTCCTCTGCCAGGGTAGCAACACTGGCACCATCCTTCATGTTTGCTGCCACTGTTCTAATGAGTTAATTGTTGGCCGTGTGTGTGGTGATGTCCTTCCATGATGTTGGGTCATTCCAAATGTTAATGTTTGTGAAGTACAGCTCCTGTATTAAAATGCATTGTGGACTAAGCTTTTACAAAAATTCACTGAGGAACAGCAGAACAAATACTTAAAAGTCAGAAACGTAGGGACATACACATTCACACAGTGTTCTAGGGTGTGTGTGTGTGTGTGTGTGTGTGTGTGTGTGTTTGAGGGGGAGAACAAAATGACTGCAATAAGGAGAGGGAGTGAACAGAGGAGGGTGACAACCCTCTAAATCACACTCTTTCTAATGGATTCTCTCCCATCATCTTCTCCTTAAATTAACTGCTGGAGAGGAGAGAGGGGATGGAATATACAGATGAGCAGTCAGCGTATGAATAAGAGCCAAAGAGGACTTTATGCTCCCTTCTTTATAAACTAATTACACAGGGCTGCATTGTGCTCTCCTATCTTAGCGGAGGAGTCCGGCTGTGGTGGGGGAGCTGACATGTTGCCAAACTGAACCACTATTTCAAGGGGGGCCTTTTAGTGTTTTCTGGAACATGTCGGGAAAGTGAATGAAGATAACTGTCCAGAGCAAAGATGGGCACTGAAGACTTCAAGTGCTTCATTAATGGACTTTTGGAAGAGGCTGTACAATAAGGCCTGCTCCACTGTTATTGGGCCAGGCTTCGAAATCTCACGCACACACATAAACAAACCTCTGCAGTTACGTAACTGCAGCTGGCGCACAGGCTCAGCACATGCCTCTAAAATCTAAAACATTGCCGCCTGCTGTTACACTGAACGCTCAGAGCATCTTGTTGATGATTAGCTAATTGGTCCGCAGTTTTCCCCGGCCAATCACTTCCTCTGCTGCCTGCTTCCAATCAGATAGCCAGGGTATTTCTAAAGAAAGGAAGGATGAGAAAAACAAGCAGAAAACAACACACGTGCTGTACAATGGCTGCTACTGTATAGGTGTTAACAATGATATATCAGCTTCAACATGGTATATGATGATATCCTCAGTGCTCACTACAGTGTGGAAGAACTATGGCAATTCAAACAAACAATTACTATTAAAAGTGCTTTAATAGTATGCACACAATAATTGCTGCAGATAGGAGATGATGCACAGGTCAGTGCACAGACCATGCTGAACCCTACATACTGTTAGATCCAAGGTTACATGTACTTATTTCCCACATGCTTCATGCACTAAGAAGAGTTTAACCACAAATACATGTCTGTTGTGATCAGAGTTGGGTCCATATTTGGTTGTGCCAGTCCAGTCCGGTGAACAAGCTTAAACCAGTTTCATTTTTGCAAATTGGCTGAACTGGCATTTGTCATTGGGACACATTCTGGCAAATGAAAAACTAGCCTGCATCATCAACCTGGGCTGACGGCATCCAACTTGTTTTGCATTAGTTATCACAGTTTGACAACATGATGAACATAATATTATGTTCATTTATGAACCAGTGTCTGGCAACATGAAGGAGATCAAACTTCAGTAGAGGTGGGAGGGGCAGAGCTGTGCATGTTGTGTTTGTTCATTAGAAAGTTCATGTGTTTTTTGGGGTGACGAGAGGAGACTCAAAATAACTAAAACTGCACCAATATGGCAACATTTTAGATTTGAAGAGGGGTCCTTATTGGCTGCAGGTGACATGGTGCGCCATTTAGAGCTGAACTTTTGTTGGACAGCCAGTTTCTATTTATAGGGTAATGTCGCTCACTTTGGAAGTGAGTAGAGTTGACAAGAAACAGCTGATTCATGAAGCTGAATTGAGGAATTATCTGTACGATACCTCCGTATTCCACAGCAAAAAACAACGGAGGCAGGCTGGAGATAGATTGTCAGAGAGCCGCAGGGTTCATGACCATCGCTAATAATAAGCTAGGCCATCTTTTAAGTGGTTACATATTCAGTCTGAGCTCAAGCACACAACTCATAGGCCTAAGTGGCTTGTTTACATGATGTGACAGAGGTGCATATTAAAAAGGGAACTTCACCCTTTTCATAATTCATACATTTTATTCCTATGGTCCTGGACAGTCCACAATATTAGTAAAAATGAACAACTCTCTCCAAATTAAAAAAAAAACTAAAGTGCTAGAACTCAAATTTGTGATGTCACAGGGTATAAACCTGGAGCTGCTCCATAGACAGTAAACTGGGAAGGATGTTCTAGATGACATTGTGAGCATTCACTTCTACTAGTACTTCTTCTCTGGTTTCTGGCTTTGGAAAAGAGTAGCTCATGTTCACAAATATTGATCCTTCTTCCCTTGGCCATGGAAATACCATGTTGGAATGATTCATTTAGGTGGTGCTTCCCTTTAATGTATTCAGTGTGGACAGAGACGTTACACGATGCAATGTGGTAATTGTCAGATGCTCGTATGTTGTTAGGACAAGGTGTCCTTATGTTCCATTTGAAGGCAGCTGCTGAAGTTCATAAAATTCGGTATACCGGTCCAGTCCGGTCCGGATCTTATTACCAAACTAGTCTAAAACATTTTACGTTGGCCCAACCCTAGTTGTAGGGGGGCAATTCTGGGACTAACCAGTTATAACACTCCCTCTCTAAAAAGACAAATTCAGGTACCCAGTGTGTGGCAAATCAAGTTTTTTAATTTAAGTGGTCAGGAGAACACTTTGGGTAGGCTAAAGTGGAAACCACTCTGATTTTGGTGGTAATAATGGTTGCGACACTGCTGCAGTGAGAGCGAACAGCATCATTGTAGCTCAGAGGCAATTCCTGCTTAACTGTAGAAAAAAAAGAGGTAAATGATGCACCTTATTGTCATGAATCTGTCAGTCTATCTGCTGCCATGGCAAATCAGTCTAGTCCAGATTGCTGCCTCTTAATTTGGCTGCTCCTTCAAGTCGTCTAATGTTCACACAGTTGGTCATGTGATACATAAAAAATTAAACCTTAATAGGAAGGAGGTATTTTTTGCCTTTATTTAGAGGTTAATATTTCTCACAGGAAATGATGGGAAAGAGAGGGGGAAAGACATGCAACAAAGGTCCCCAGCCGGAACCAACCAGCGATCACATTATGCACCTCAGGTATTAGCCACATCAGTGCTGGAGGTCTGTTTCTTAATGAATGTCAGGAGAAGGCCGCTCTGCCATAAGAGACAAGGCACAGCAACCTCCTTCACTCCTCTCTACACATACAACTCTCCACCTTTACACCAAACACATGACAGAGACCATTCGCCTGTTCTCCAACACACAACATAAACTGCAAATCTCGAATCTGTCCACTCTGCTCTAAACAGCAGTCCCTCATCCTTTGCACTCCACCACTTCCATAAACAGAGCAGCTCTGGTGCATTTAAACAAGCCCTATTAATGATTCAGCTAGCCAGACTTCACATAAAGCCTGATGAAACACCAGCGATTGCATCTCACATGCACTGTGCTCTCTACTCACTGGACCACAGAAATACTGCATTTTGCATAATGCATAGACATAAGAGTGTGCCAGATCACCACTCCTAACCACCACACAACAACCAATCCCCATCAACGCTTCCTGTTACTGTCTCATGTTAAAAGCTGCCCACTAGAATGCTTTATATCAGGAAGTTACAGAGGGAGCAGCCTCAGGTCGGAAATGTTAACTACGGTGCTACATCACATGAAAACAAAGAAATAGACCATTTTCAGCACCCTCAATAATCTCACCTAAAGGTTGGTTGAGTAGGTGTTCTGGAGCTTCTCACTGAGTCACACAGCAATTTGCCCAATTCTCCTAGGACCGTACATGTTCAGAAACTCAGACATATTTTCAGTGTTGAATGTCTGCGAACAGTGAATGTGTACAGCTCATGCAAACACAAACAGTTCCATTCATACTTCAATTAAGGGCCCGTGTCTGTCTAGCTTTTAACACTTGCTCTTTTCCCGATCCACACTCTGTTCGAGTTGGTGGCAGTAATGCACTATAACATTGTTTGCCAACTGATATAAAAATCAAGAAGAAGAAGAAGAAGAAGAAGAAAAGGGGCAACGGCAACCTCATAACAGCAGTAAAACTCCTGTTTTCTCAGTGTCATTTGGCTGTCTGTCTATGTATTACTTTAAAGAGTAATGATACATATGTGGGTAATGAGGGATCTCCTCTTTTCGAAACAAGCATCCATTTGGTTACTTTTGTTCTTGGCAAACCAGCTCAATTTACATACACCACCAACTGGACAGGATTGTTCCACAGTCCAGTAGAACTGGAGCATACACAGTCGGTGTGCTTACTATGCGAACAGTCTGTGCGGTCACAAAAAATTGGCCGCAAGTGGACATCTACATTGGGGTCCACGTGGACCCTTGCGGACTTGGGTGGATGACGACATTTATGTCCTGTGGACCAAAGCAAACTCTCACGGACACAGAAAGTATAATATGGGCTTAAATTTCCATTTTTCTTTGCACTTAAAGGATTTCTTGTCCAAGTCAGACTAAAAGTGACCTTGGAAACAGCAGTTGACAAAACAATCTCACTTCAAGGTCAATTTAGAAGTCCTGGAGCTCTCATGACAATCTTACTCAGCACAATGAGTTTGATAAGTAGTCAGAGGATGCTTTAAATATTGCAAGGAAGGCAAGGTACAGTAAGAAGCAGCCACAGTGACCTGAATAGATGAAGAGCTCCAGGCAGAAAGTGTTTATTGCAGTGTGGGCAAACCTTTGACACATCACAGTCCGTCGTTATGGCTGCTGCGTGCAGTATGCCACAGCAGGTCCAATATCTGGTGGAATGCATGAATGAAAAAGTATTCCCAACAGTTTCAAATATCTAATTGTTAACGCAAAGCAAGCAGTGTTCTGAATTCTACTTCTACCTTATAACAACAACTATTACTGACCACTAATAATTCCTTCCTCTGCCCAGGAAGGAAATTGTGAGCTCGGACATGACATGCAACATATTTCAGTTTCAGTATGAAGTGCAATTTACTCACAACACACTAACAAAGCCTGTCTCAAAAACACTTGCCAAATTCATGGTGTAGTAGGGCGAGCTGCTGGGATGGTGTCCAAGCCTGACACTGACTGGGTGAGTCTCACTCTGACTGTGTCTGGGCTTTGTTCACTGGACAAATAGGTGGGCTCTCCCTCCTGCTTCATGGCCAGGCCTGTCCTGGCTGGTTGCCTGAGCAACAAGCCAAGGGCTGAGGAGAGATGACGTCCCAGCCTGGTTATATCTACACAAGCTGGAGGACTTCCTACATTGCTGGTGTGCACAGTGCTCAAGGCCTACTTAATAACACCTGAGGCCGGGTAATGATGCATTTTCTTAAACAGTTTTGTCCCCAGTCTTGACTTCAACAAGGCATTCTGTACACCAGTAGTGATCCAGCCCACATCCGGCTCAATCTATGACAAACACATCACTATGGTTTGATCTGAGAGTGCCCAACAAACCATAGTCAAATCAGTGTAATTTTAACAATGAAGCACCAGAGCATCATTTCATCCAAATTCTGTCACCTGGGTCTAAGATAATAAGCATATAAGCAATCAGGTGAATGGTGACCAATCCATTGTCCCACTGTCCCAGTTTCATGACAGGGAACAGAATCAGCTCCCCATTTTTCCTTAATGACCACTTTGTAGCCAGCATGTCCCCGTCGCTCAAGCTGAGCCTGCTGGAGGACAGGCATGGATGTGTCTCGTTGCCAGCTATCCCCCGACGTCTCCCTGGCCGAGGAGACAGACGGCACAGTAGCGCCAGTCATCTGAGCAGACAGGATGAGGCTGACCAGATGGTGACTTGGAAGGTGCTTCGTGCCAGACCTTCGCTAAGCAGACAAAGTAAGAATACATCAATCTTCATGAATGCGAACACCGAAATCGAGGTTGGCTGCAGTGTGATGTCGGCCAGCCAAAGCTGTGATTGTGCGGGCCGGTCATCCTGTCGTTCCCCCTTGTTAAGATTCCTGTACGTCTGCCTGGCTGGTGAGAATGGAGCACAGATGGAGATAGCAGACTCAGGCAAATCTGGACTGGGTCAGGGATGAATCAAAAGCAGGATGGACACTTATGGGATGTGATTAGGACAACACAAAAGTAAAGAAAATAACAGGTAGAACATCAGCCCTTTTCTACTGGCAATAAATCGGAGTTAATCATGGAAACCTTTAGCATCAAGAAACCATAATCTGTGACCTCCAAGAATTGACAATGACATGTCTGATCACAACAGACTAGGGTCGGGCAACTGGAAAAATAAATTGCATTTTGGCAATTGGCTGAGTACGTTGTCTGTTATTTATTTTTGGGCCAATTTTTGTCATTTTATTTTGCTAATTTAATGGTCTCTCTCCAAAGAATGAGTGAGAGCTGCTGCTCAGGGGGCAGCAAGCACAGTGCTCAGACGAAGTGTGGCAATAGGTCTGGCTATGCAAGACTATTCAGCGACCGACTCTCATTCAGCGAGCTAACCCAGTAGCAGAGATGGCAGAGAGCAGCAGCCCAGTCATAAGCAGAAAATGTCAACATTGTACGTTTCTGCAAACCACGAATATGTTACATTGGTACGTTTCATACATATCATATCAAAGTCTCTAAAGTGACGTAGTACATCTGCTGACATTGTCATCAGAAGATGGACAAGATGGTGGATGGTGCTTCATCTGGGTGAGACGCCTGCCAAGCTGTAGACCACTGTAAAGACCACTGTATTTAGCAAGTCATTGCTGTGTTTCCAGCAGGGATAGTGCCTCCAAAAGCAGGTACTTTAGGCCAAACATGATCTTTGTCTAACCATAACCAAGTGGTTTTGTGCCTAAACATAACAACGTTCACTACAGCCTTGTTTGAACATAAAGAAATTATAGTTTCAATGTGTTTGCCCCATTATAAAATACAAATGTAACATATCCATGGTTTGCACAAACATAGAGTTTCACTTTCACATATGACATGTTTGTTCCCTCTCAAACAGTGAACACTAGTCTTGAGTCTCTTTGCAAAGGTGAAATCTCTTTAGCCGATTGCTCTCTTTTCTCTGTGCTTTTTGTCCACCCATTTCTCACCTGCTATATCTGTCACCTGAAAAAATGTGGGTGTTAATGGAGGTGGCTGGTCTAAGCCTTGCCCTGTGCGGCTGTAAGTCCACAGCTTGCCTTAGGGCCTCTGGTAAATGTCACCCCTCTCTTGGTCTTTTCCTAACATTTCCTATCCACCCCAAATGTTCAATAAAGGAAAAATAATAATAAAATATGTACAAATAAAACAAAGAAAACAATATGGGACATAGTGACACTCTCAGATGTGGATATCATCTATGGTTTCTGGAAATGCATCAGTATTGAAAATTTCCCAGTGAAACCTTTAACCTCAAGATCTGTTGTGTTTAATCCTCTCATTATGTCTCAGCAAAGTGAAATTAATGACTGCTGCATCTACATAGTTTCTATTTCAAAAGGGCAAATCTTTTTCACACAGGGATTGGACTTGATTTCCGGCAGCCGCGGCATTCCCACTCTCTCCCTCCCCTCATTGACAGGAAATGCATTCTTATCTGAAAGAGGCAAAAATTGCAAAATTACAACACATATTTCTTTAGGTCTCGGGGGCTGGTCCCAGACTTCTGAACCATGTCTACAATTTTTTCCAGCAATTCAAATAGGCCTGGTGTTATTCTAGCCGACACCTGTTTCCTGGTTGGACAAACAACAAAGTCAATCAGAGCTTTGTAGTTAGGACAGATCTTCTTGTGTTAGAGTCATGAAAATTGCAATTTAAAAATGGAAGCAAATGTGGATGAGACGTCAATGTCAATATAGTCTGAGTGGGCGGAAGTTCACTGCAGAGATCAGCCTCTCATTGGGCGGAACGAGCCACCCGCTGAAGTCCCGCCCTACCACCTCCGGTTGTGTAGCAGTTTTCAACCGTTTTCAACACGTCCTTTACTAACTTTTGCGGTGTTTGATCTTGCGGGGATGTAGCCATTTTTCTGCCATGGTTTGCGTCCTGTAGG
>NC_065517.1:8944256-8959644 GCF_006386435.1 Epinephelus moara | reverse complement strand
AGGTTCGTCAGGCTCACTTGCCATGTTGTCAAAATGCGAAAATGCGCTGCACAGTGAAGGTGGAGATTTACGGTCGGACTCGGTCCGTCACTCAATTATGTCCATCAGGGAACTAGATATTTTAAATGGTTTGGCTCGCAAAAACAGAATTAAAATAAAACAAAATAAAATAAAATAATGTCCTGCACCCAATAATTCAGTACAGGGTCGTGCCGAACCGAAAGTCGCGTACCGAACGGTTCGACACAAAAACACGTACTGTTACGGCCCTACTAGCCACCATTTTGTAGGAGAAGTCGCATCTTTTAAACCAACTCAGAATCAAACACTTTACCTCAACACAGCAGATTTAATAATGTGTCATCTCTTTGGACAGACAGGCTCAGTGCTGTGCTGCTAGGGAAGATGTGAGACAAGGACTTTGGATCTAAAAGAGGTTTGTGAAACAAACGCTTGTACAGTGTGTCCAATCCAACCAAGAAACTGTCATCTGTCTGAGGATTGAGAGTCTGCTAAGAGATGTGAAGCAACAGGAACATGGTCCAAGCTGAGCTGGTAGCAACCCAGATCCACTGTTACCAGGGCTACTATTCATCCTGTGTGAGTCAGATGTTCTCCACCTTAGGGAGGTCAGCTCACACCAACTGCACACTGGAGGGAGGCAGTGACAGACAAATGGAAATCTGGGAGGCTGTCAACGATCTCCCACAGAATAAAAAACCCCGTCTCCACGCACAGGACTGCATCAGTCACATTAATCACAATGCACAGAGTGAGAGTGTGTCTGTGTGTGTGTGTGTGTGTGTGTGTGTGTGTGTGTGTGTGTGTGTGTGTCTGTGTGTGTGTGTGTGTGTGTGTGTGTGGAGAGTGAGACATGACCTGCATGAGTAGCAGGGAGAGCTTTCTCACAAAGGAGGCACACTGATATCAGAGCACTTCAAGCTTTGCAGCTCACACTAACAATGGCCGCCAGCTAGACAAGGATGCTGGTCCAAAACTCGGGATTAGGAAAAGTGAATAAGTCACTCACAGTATGGGCTTTCGCATTTTCATGTAACCTCTGTGACACTTGTGTCATGATATATCATTGCCAAAATATGAGGGAAAAAATGAAACAGCACAAAAATGGAGGATGAATAAAGAAGTTTACTTACAGTCTAAAAACATATGAAATGCCACAAAGAAGATTTTAACCAGGAGCACTGCATTACTTTCAAACAGTGCTACAAATAAACACTTGTATATAAATAGTGGTCCAATCTCAAGCTCAAAGCCCATCTTTATGATAATTGCAGTTTATTACGTCTTGGGTCTTATCTTCATCTTTTTAGCCAGCATTCATAAAGTGCAGCCTGTGTGCTAAATCAGGCAACTCAATTCTACTGCTATTTTCACTGCAATATATACAGTATCCAAGCTCACAGTGTAGGCTGTTATTAAGGTGAGCAGTGCTGCACCAACAGCAGAACAAGGTGGACAAAACACAGCAACAGTACGGTAAATAAAGGACCTGGTTCTGATTGGCTTTATTTCAGCTGGTAAAAATCCATCAAAATATGCTCTGATACAATCCTTAAGATCAGGTCTTCATTGTCACCTCATAGCCCTGACACACCAAGCTGATGGTCGGCCATCGGTCATTATCAGCACATTAGTGAGCGTCTGTTGCCCTAGTTTGGCAATGAGTCTTGCATTGTGGGCTCTAGTTGGCCCATGTCAGCCCTTGTTGGCTGTTTTTCGGCTGATTTAGGATGTTGAATCGACATCGGCGATGGCGATGAGTGATATCACTCTGATAAGTAGTTCAGTTCAGAGCACAAGAAGAGAAGTGGTAGCGAGGAAAGTGAACAAATGACAAAAGCCAAGAAGGTGTGAGATTAAAACGAACTTGTTATATTAGGTAAATTCATTTTTTAGCCACTGACCCCTTTAGCATAAACGGTTCATAATTTTTTGTGTTTTTGTTAGTTAATCATCCGATGTTGAACTATGGGTTGTGTTGTTAATGTGCTAATTAGCTAACAAGCATCTTGAATCCGCCTCATCAGTCTTCTGGTTTCTCTTTGTGAATGACAGATACTGACTACCATCGCCTGCTGGAATGGAGAGTTATTTCCTCTCATGCAGGAGCAGTGCATACTAGGGCTGCTCGATTATGGAAAAAATCATAATCACGATTATTTTGGTCAAAATTGAAACGATTATTGAAACATGATTATGCAAACGATTATGCAGCGCATGTGATGAGTTATATTATTTACACTACGGCATGTCATTTCTGTCTCTACTTGGTCGCACGTTTACAATTCTCCTCTGCTCTCTGTATCGCGCACGGCAGAGTTAGGCCCCAGACACACACACACACGTGCGCACGCACGCACACACACACACACACGCACAGATCAAACTCACTCGCTCTCCCTCTGCCATTTTCACGCTGTTTTTGAAATCTTCCGTGATCAACTGCCCCTCGCATTATTCGTAGTTCACCTATTTGACTGGCTCGTGGAGTGAATAGAAGAGAGCAGGGGAGGGGCGGTATTGCGCATGCGCGGCTTCCATAGAAGACAAAATAACATCTCCAGGCGTCTGCAGTGTTGGGCAAGCTACTTGGAAAGTGTAGT
The DNA here is from genome assembly GCF_006386435.1 of Epinephelus moara. Taxonomy (NCBI): domain Eukaryota; kingdom Metazoa; phylum Chordata; class Actinopteri; order Perciformes; family Serranidae; genus Epinephelus; species Epinephelus moara. Next base: position 8,957,020 of record NC_065517.1, on the reverse strand, counting down.
GAGCTAAGCTACTAGTTACTCTGATATTAAATGAAGCTTCACTACATCAAAGCTATCACCCTCAGAAATGTAGCAAGCTAAGCTACAGCAAAATGAAAGTAACTAGTGCAACTACATCCAAGCTTTTTACTAAATTGAACCAACTTCGTGCCAAGTCAGTGTTACCTTACTGATCATTAAAACTGTCAGTCAAACAGATAGGCAGGTAAAAAAGTTAAGTTCAATTGTTTACTGAACAGTGAGCTGCACTAACTCCCAACACGACTCAAACCACAACAGCAAGAATGAAGACCTGCTTCAAACAGTCACAACATGGTCAAAAACGTACATGCGTGTATGTATGTGTATGTACACTGCAAAAACTCAAAATCTTACCAAGAATATTTATTTCTAGTAAAAACAAATCTCATTACAATTGAAATAAGACTCATCACCAATTATTACAAGCAAAGAAAACCCAACTTGCTCCATGGGCAGATTTTCATACTTATTTCAAGTGAAAATTTGCTTGAAACAAGTATTTTTTAAGTGTAAAGAGATTTGTTTTGACTAGAAATGAGGCTAATAAACACATTTTAGTAAACACATTTTATAGTGAGCAGCATACACATGTCCCCTACAAATCCCAACTGTGTTTACAAAGTTTGAATGAACGAGATGGACGCAAAGGAAACGGAGGCTGGGCATTGATCCTTTTGCCTCTGTCTGCAGGAACGAATATAAATCCCATTCATGATGGGGTCAAATGGATTATGTGTATTATTAACCACAAAACAAGCAAATACTTCATCTTAATGACATATAACACTCATTGTGCTTCAGCTGAATCCTCTATGCAAATGACCATGTTGAATTGAAATTAGTTTATCACGTTAAATGTCCGAAATTGTATGAAATTGCTCCAGTGCGTTAAACCAATCTTTGTGCAGAATCACACAGCCTGATATGCCCTGGCAAACACAGTGGGACTGCTGTACAGACCGTTGGTCTTTCTTACCCTAACCCTTGTTATTTTTTGAAAGCACAGACCAAAGAAATGTCTTTTTTTCTCCCCCGGTCTGCTGTCAGCAGAGAGCGGCGGCTGCAGCGGGGATTTCAGCACCACGGACGGCGCACGTAAAAAGACTTGACAAGCGTCTCCTTTAAATGTGTTTGCTGCTAGAGAAATTATACATAATAAATGAAAACAGTGACATATTTTCAATAAAAAACAATGAGTTGAACGTTCATTTCAAGCTTTTGTAGTACAATGAATTTCAGAATTGTGCGAGTGCGGCCGGAGAGCGGGCGGCAGTGTTTGATGCAGGAAACTCAATATGGACTTGAAAATCAATTCAGTTTTATTTCAGTCCATAACAGAAATCCCCGCCTCGTTTGAGCTTCAGAAATAATTTTGGGAATGTAGCTTGTGTGGATGCTACCGCGCTAAGTGATCAATAAAAGAGCTTAACTACTGAGAAGTTACTTGATTCAGAAAACAGCGACGCTACCACCAAGCTACTGAGAAATGTAGTGAGAAACGTCCGCTACTGTAGTGACGCTACTGCCCAACACTGGGCATCTGTGACCAAAAATCGTTTACCCTCGATTTCATTAATTTTGAAATCGTTTGACCTCAAAATCGAAATCGCGATCAACAGGCGATTAATTGCATAGCCTTAGTGCATGCATGCTGGTTGGCCGTTGGCTGGCGTCTTTGCGGTGTGTTCAAGTGCAACTTTTTGGCCAAGACACAGGTGATGCAACGGTTGCTTCATTGCTGCTAATTCTTTGATGACAGTTTGGTGTGTCTGGGGCCTTTAAGGCCTTTAAAAATCTTTAAAATAAAACTATCAGAGACAAAAATCACTTTCTTGGCTAAACTGTTCTGTTAAAAAATCAACAGGCTACCCAGATGACCTATAACCCTAACAGGAAAACAACAGTAGGTCAATAGCCAAAAATATAAAAAATAATACCCAGGTTGTAATAAGCTGGCATAACCTTTTATACCATGCAATGTTTTTACAGTTGTTTTTGAGTGGTTTATTCTCTCCAAGACAGCATGGGAAGAATGTTTTCCATTCACAGCCCTCGAGCAAGGCACTTCAGTCGCGTTCCAGCAGAGCTGGCCGGCGGCCAACAGGACAAGCTTTTGGCTGCGCAACTCTTAGGCTTGAATGAGGGAGAGCAAAATGAGCAAAGCAGGTCAGTACTCAGACAGAGCATACATGCTAAGTCAACTTTCCTGGGATAAGAAGAAGAGGCTGGAAAAATCAGATCACGTCAAAGAGATCAAAGCCTGCAGTCACCTGAGCAGGAGTCAAAGGAAGGGCAGACGAGATATGAATCATTCACAGTCAACGCAGAGCAGGAAGGAGCGGGGTGAGCAAGAGGTAAAGAGACAAATACTGTGAATCAAACTCTGAAAAACAACCCTCTGCCATCTGGAAAAGAATGAAGGTAAGGTGGCACTCAGGTAAAACCTATTCAGCCACATGTCCATCAACTCCTCCACCTGTTATTTGGCGGCCTCTCCCTCCTCCTCTCATCTCTGCTGGTGTGAAACCAGACTTAATTAGTAGACTTAGTAGAATAAGTGTGGCCGGAAAGAGAGGAGTGGAGAAAGGAAAGGGCAAAAGACAAATGTCTCTGTCCCCTATTCCATGCTCTTTTTAAATGTGCACATAAAAAAATTCAGTAGAGACTTTTTATAATAAAGGTTGGCATATAACAAAAAGATGCAATGAAGGCAGTTGCTGTTGATACTAGGGCATACTTCAAGTACTATTGAATTGTATCAGTTGTACTGAGCGGTGTTTCTATAATTTTATCCTCCCTGTTTCTATCAGTGAGGGTATACCACTGTATAGCACTACAAGCTCCATCCTCTACAATAATCACACAGCAGCTATGCTCAGAGGTGTAGACTCGACCTGACACAAATCAAAAAGGACTTGCAACTTAACTTGGATTATAAAACCAATGACAATGTGAGTTTGCTTGGACTTAAGTGTTTGGCTTGAAAATACTTGATACCTTAATCCTAGCCCAAAGATTAAAAAAGCATAAAAGTGTGCAAAGAATCAATTCAATCAGAAAAAATGATGCCAAAGATATCAGCATGTCATTGGTATCAGCTGATACTGGCTTAAAAATGAAATAATACAATCAGGCCAACATGAATTTCTTACTTTGCACAATGAATGAATATTACTTACAATGGAAAGTATTCTATCTCATGTCTCCATCTGCTGGCGGGCCATCACGAAAAGAGTATGCATGCATAATATGATGATAATTCTACTGCAGAAAGAGACTCAATGATCACTAAAATTAGGTGGGAAAGAAGTGGATATGTAGATATCGGTATCAGTTATCGGCCAAAGGAGTTGTAATATATCGGCATATCGGACATCGGCAAAAAAATCCAATATCGTGCATTCCTAGTAATTTTGTTTGTATACAACAACTATGAGGTGGGCAACAAAAAAAATTGCAGTATGCTAAACGCATTCTTGTTTTAATAGAATATATTAATACGTTGTTGTTGTTGTTGTTGTTGTTGTTATTGTTGAATTACATTTAGCAAAGAGCACATTATGACTTGTTTAGGACTTGAAGCTCAAAGTTGAGGACTTGGGATTTGACTCTGGACTAGCCGGTCTTGACTTGGGACTTGAGACTTACTTGTGACTTGCAAAACTATGACTTGGTTCCTCCTCTGGCTCTGCTACCATTTTAGCCGTTGTGTTGCGCTACCTTTAAAGGGTTAGTAGTACTGAGTTATAGTTAGCCCTGCTGGCTGCAATACCACATAGATATTAGCTTTTGTGTCAGCAGCTGGTGAGGATCAGTATATCTGCCATCTTCTTCTTCTTTTTTTTAACACACTAAAACTCACCTTGTAAACAGCATTAATTACAGTTACTATGAGTTCTTTGTTAATAAGATGTCAAATCAGTTCTTGCTGTCTGACTTCTCCTTCACCAAGATTTGGTACACATGTGATAAAAACTATAAAATGAAATATCTGGAGAAGAGTTCAGGAAATATACTTGGAGTTGTAGAAAAATTCCATGGTGTAAATCTCTGCTAATGTGTTGGCTGACCATGAATGTTGTTGTCAGCACTTCTAGTTTCACAGTGAAAGCCTACCTCTGCTTTCACACTAAACTGCATTTACAGTAAAGAACATGCTAAAAGTGATGGCACAGAATCAGCTCAACCCCATCAGTTCACTCTGCTGAGACTGAAAAACAACGGTACAATGATTCATTCATCATTCATCATAACAATCACGGTGTCATATTGGGTGGGAAGCAACCGTGAAAAGCCCTGATGTGCCAGATATCAAGTTACTGGTTATGTAATCTTGCCCTGTCCTGCATTTTATTTTGCCAGCTTTTGTGAAATCTGCTTAAAACTTGAGCAATATTTGAATGGAAACAGCTGGAGAGCAAAGGCACAGGATGCAACAGGCCTGGAGAGAAAGACAGAACGTTGGCTTTTACCAAAGTGTGGACAGAAACAGACGAGAGACAAATAGAAACAGAGAGGACAGAAGTGAGAAGAGTCGAACAGAGTGTCTGGGTGAGAGAGAGTTTTGCTGAAAAGAGCAGTCCATCCAGTGAGAGTGTAATTAGCCGGCTGAGAGTTTACAGGAAGAACCCTGTGAACTAGGACACTTTATTCCCACATAACCTCAGCTGAACTCCTCCTCAGAGTGGAGACAGAGAGGGAGGGGAAAGACGCAGGTCTGTTTGGCCCACACTGTGCATGAATATAGGGAGCATCAGCGTAGGCCATGTAGGCCAAGCACAGCCCGAGGCAGGAGCAGGGCAGGGCCAGGAGAGGAGGCACACACACTGGTCCTGCAGTGAAGCACAAGGAGGAGGGGGGGGGGGGGGGGGCAAGACGGGTGAGGAGAAGAGAAGACTGCAGATGCAGTAGGGTATAGTGGGAGAGCTGGAAGAATGAGGCGGAGTCGAGCTTAATTCAATTAGGCTGCATCAACATGCAAGGGGGGAAAAAATGAAAACCCCTTTGTATGCAAGAGAGGAGTGAAATCCAATTTAGCTCTAACATGCAAAAACTGTAGGTTCGCTGCACACATAATACCTATGGACTCGCCTGTTTCAGTTATCTAATTTAGCGTACTGCCAGTCACACCAGCCACTGTTGAAAGGAAAGTGTGTGGTCATGTTAAAGCCCTGATTTCCCATCACAAACCTCACTAACAAATCAACACACATTATCACTTATTAATGGAGGTGAGTAGATTCATGCTTTTTAAAATCAGGGTTGAAGGCCCTTCAACACATGAACATAACTTACACACATTATGACATTAGTAAGGGTTAAATTAGGGTTCTCACTGTGACAGCACCAAAGGCTGTTCTGACATGTGATGCCTCAGACAGGTATCTAATCAGTGCTCAGTATCAGCAGTACCCCTGAGTTTAGACTCACAATCAATATCAGGTAAGAAAGACAGATTAGTGCATCCGCAGTACTGACTACAGGTCCTCAGAGGAGCCGACTGTGTTGGTTGACCCTTCATGAACTTAAATAGAGGAAGAACGTTTTCTTTCCTGATGAGCATCATTTAGTTCAGAGGACTAAATTAATGTGTTTGGTCCATCTGAGAGGGGTCAAACAGCTCAAAAAGCCATGCATCATTGATGGGCCCTCCTGTAGCCCTTTTCCATACCCATGTGCTGGCTTGGCCTGACTCGGTTTGACTTGGCACATTAGCCCAATGCAGCAGGGATTTGCATCTCTATACAACAGAGCTACAAGCTTGAAGGTGTTTCTTGAACTGATGAGGCATTTCTCTTGAGTTGGTGACATTTAAAAGTAAAGCCCTCTTTAGGTCTGATTCATATTGTACTGTGCAACAGTTGTTGATAGCCAACTTCTTATCATCATGGCTTTACAGGCCATTGATAAAATTTTACTTGGCGTCCACTGCTTATTGCTTGAAAAACAGAGGCAGGAAGACGAAATGGATCTAGAATCATCCCTACATTATGACATAGCCCATCTGTCATCACCGCAACATGCTTTCATGCGGTCGAGCACAATTTGACCCAACTCCGGATGTGGTCCATCTTGGGCGCAACTCGGCACAACTTGGTGCATTTAAACTGGTAATGGAAACGCACATCAACACAGCATAGTTTGACTCAGTGCAGAAAAAGGTACCAATGGTAAGACCCTCCTGGTGGCTTAAGGTGCCTGTATACTAAAAGTAGTTTCAGGAACCCACCAATATTTGATTAGAGGGGGTCTATGTCCGACCATTTCTGTACCTTTCTAAAATGGACAACATTCACAGCCACGTACAACCCTGGCTCCTCATTCTTTACAGGACATCGTACAAACTAGCTCTCTTCCCACAACTTCCTTGATGCGACTGCCACCAAGGACCTTTGTTGCATGTCACATCCCTTGTCCTCTTCCTCCTTGTTTCCTGTATCGAACTCCACTGTGGACCTTCTAACAAAGTCAAAAAACGTACATATAAAAAACAAGCGGACAGCTCAAACAGACCACACATCAAACTCTATATTTTTTCCAGCACTCAGGAAGGCTGACAAAAATTAAACCCCTGGACTGCCCCAACCACACAAAGGACCTGTCCATTCTACTTGCACCCCCACCCAACCCCTATTTGCCCTCACTAATGACTGCCACCATGTTAATGTTCAGGCATGCGAGTGTGTGTGGGTCTACAAGATAAGAAGAGGTGGGCGTGGAGGGCAGAGAGGGATTCAAAGGGTGTGTTTAGCTTTGAGTTGAGGAGGACAGCAAGGAGGAGTAGGGGGGGGTTGACAGGGTGAGGGCAAAGACCAAACTAGCTCCGGTTGTAAACATTCCGTCTCTGTGCGCTATGCGGCAGCTCTCCCGTGGAGGCAGTCCAGGACAATCTGAGGGCAGGGGAGAGTGAGGGGGAGGAGGAGGAGGAGGAGAAGGAGGAGGGAATGGCTGAGAGAGATGAAAGGAAATGCTGATGTGATTCACGGAGAGAAAGTGAAAACCCTCGAAACTGGAACGGCATGTCGAGGAAAACAAAGGAATGTGGAGGACAGGAGGAGAGGGGGAGGATGAGTACAGCAGAGAGGGAGACAGAGGCAATAGAGAGAGGCATAGACTGTGACCAGCAGAGGGGAAATCCTCGGGGTGCCTGCAGCGACACACACACATGCATGCAGGGGTATTCTCATTCACACACGAACACACACACTCAAAACTGTTCACTCAAAACACATTGTGGCCACGACATATTCTGTCGTGATGCTGATCACGAATACATGCAGGCTGCAGTGACTGTTTGTTGCTATCCAACACTGCCTTAAAGGAGTAATTCACCATTTTCAAAATGCACTTATTCGCTTTCTTTGAAGCTATTTGTTCAACATTTTCAGTTATGGACAATGAGATAAAGTCTTGGTGTGTGTCTCTGAACAGGCATGATGCTGACAAACATGGCATTTTGTTTTGTTTTTTGAGTTTCTTTTATCTACATGAAACACATGAGACATAAGGTGTTAATTAGTGAGCTTTAGAGGTGTGTGTAGTCTAGTTAGCTGCTTTCTCACTTCCAGTCGTTATGATAAATGCTAAAATACGCTTAACCCATTCAGTACTTACAGCCGCTGAAAACTTCATGACATCCATGACTTAATAAGAAGCAAACAATGTAAAAATGTTTGGTGTAATTTATCAGTTTAACTTATAATAAGAGTTAGTATTATTGTTCCATATTATAGTACACTTGCGTCATCATCTATGCAACATATGTTTATGTTGTCGCTACAGTGTAGAAGAGAGGGCCAATGGCAAGATCCCGAGCCTGTAAAATAGAGTCGACCTTATGCCTACTATGGTATATATTTTGAAGACAATGTCTAGAATGACTGTCTCTTTTGCCTTCCTACTTTATCACCCATGGCTGTGCAGAGGATGAGATTGGTGGATGGTGTGCACGTGCAAGTTTTGGGGGAGACCAGCAGCACTGAGAAACGCTTTTGCAATTCTACAGCAACTGCTACTTGTGTTAAGCAGCAGTCCACTTCCGTGTTTTAGTACAGCTGGTTTTCACACCCGATGTGAGACCACCTTTTTAAGTGGACCACTGATCGACGCACCATGCCCAGATATGGACCGTGCACAGCGTTCCCACTAAACAAACAAGCTGGACTTTGAAGTTTACTCTGATCTGGACCCAGGTCTCAAAGTCTCCTCAGGGGCAGTGCAGGATCTAGGCCTGTCACGATAACAAATTTTGCTGGGCGATTAATTGCGTCAGAAATTATTGCGACAAGAGATAATATTGTGCTTTTAAGACCATTTATATTGTTATAATTTTGCTGTTTTTAGACCATTTTTTTAAACTTATATAATGATAATAAAGGCATAATGATGCGAGTACACCCTTTTAAAGAGAAATAAACATTTATTTAACAAGAATATTTAGGAATGCAAAAAAAGAAAATTTAAATATCCGAAATAACATGTAAAAATACCAAAATAAATAAATAAAGACCTTATAAATACAAAAAAAATAGACTCTCAGTCCCCGTTAATAAAAAGTGCACTGTAATAGGGAAGAAAAAAAATCAAACAACCACTCTGAACTCTCAGTCTCTTATCAAAAATTGCACTTGAAAAAAACACAAACTACCAAAGACAATATATGAATAGATTTTGTCTCTATTAAGAAAAAAAAAACATTCAAAAACTCTTTTTTTTTTACTCTGCCTCAACTCCCCCTCACGAAGATCGCACCGTGTGTGTGTGTGTGTGTGTGTGTGTGTGTGTGTGTAGCCCATAGCCCCGCCTTCCCCACAGAGACAAAGACACTCGATGACAAGAGTTTTCCTCCGTTCATTACGCTAATGAACCAACTCACTTGGCTGCCAGACGATGCACGGCAGTGAACACTCTTGTCGTCCAGTCTCTTTGGTGGGGAGAGACGAGGAAAACAAACACGCACGAATATGGCAATTAATCGCGGCCAGAAAAGTTACCGTCTCCTTTTAAATTTACCGTGCAATTAACCGACTTATCGCATATCGCGACAGGCCTAGCAGGGTCAGCCATAGTACATACATACAAACATAGGTTTGGTGCCTTGCTCAAGGGCACCTCTGCACCTTAACACTCCATATTTGATCTTTACAGAGACAGTTCCCAAGCCAAGTCCCAATGGGCTGAGTTACTGCCCCCAAATGAGTCCCAGAGAAATTAATTACAGAAATCATTAATGGAGAATAACCCAAACTATTTTACTTTGGCAAATATACTGTGTTTGTGTGGGATTCCAACACTAATGGGAAGAAGCTAATTGATAAAATAAGTTTTCAGGGCCTGCGGTATCGGGCCTCTCATCTCACTCTCGAAAAGACAGCAAATAAACAAACTTCCAAAAACTATTCCTTTAAACTTGGAGTTCCACCAAACTCATTGACTGTCTAGCCAGAGTCTAAATAAATACACCATGAAAGCAGAAGGCTAGTTTGATAACAGGAGGCGAGTGCTGAAGATGCTGTGCTCCCTTATGTAATGCATTATGTAAAACTCCTCTCCTCTCATTATGGGAGAAATTAGAGTAATAATGTGTGCCCCCATTTTAAGCAGCCTCAATGAATGCAGATCCTCAGTGACTGGATGATGGGAAAACAGGAGTCGATAGGAAACAAGGAATATAAGGATATAATGGCACAAATAAAGATATTCATTTAATAGAAACGGGAACAAATAGAGCAAAGATGGAAATCTTATGGCCTGAAAAATCCTGGCATAACGGCAGGAACTGCCAAGAGAGAGATGCTACAGATTTCATAATGAGTGTGAGGAGCCCTGGTTGGAGCTGAGTGGTTGCCACGGTGCTAAAGGATGCTGTGTGTGTGTGTGTGTGTGTGTATGTGTGTGTGTGTGTGTGTGTGTGTGTGTGTGTGTGTGTGGGTACGGACTTGCTCTCTGATCAGGGGCCGCAATGTCTCGCCAGACAACAGGAGAGATTTCCAAGCTCTGCCTGCCCTCCTTTTCTCAGCTCCGACGAAATTTGATATTCACGGCGTGTCTCGCTCTCCGCCACACATCACAAGAAGTAGGGACGGCAGCTCGGCTGGTGCATTGGGTGAGCGAGACTCGCACACATGCTCGCTCTCTCCCTTCTTCTCAGCTCCCTACCCTCCCTTTTACCACCCCTCCACTCTCAATCTAACACAGGGACAGCCATAAAGACACAAAGAAACACACTAAATTGCGGCTGAGATATTGCTGTGACTGGAGCAGATTAGGGCGGAAGAACTGAGAGCGGATGCAAAAAAGGACTGAGCAGGTCTAGACAGAATAAAAAGGTTTTCAGTTCTGACGTCAAACGTGGTAAATGTCTCCCAAAAATAAAAACCGGTCCACAGAAGACAACTGGAGACGCTCATCAGACGGTTAAGCAGCAGCAAGCCATCACCACAAAGACACAAGCTTGGTTCCATTAAAACACACACACAAATACAAATACACACACATGCTGTGCTATTTTTAGAGCTGGGCTTCCAGAATATCCCTCCCCCCTCCCCTTTTTAATAAGCCTGCCCTCAAACGGACTGTACACTGCTATGGAATTAAAAATTGATCAAAAAAGACCCTTTGGTTCCCACTGCAGTCACAGATTTGAAAAACACAGCCACAGACAGACTGATGGGTGTTGGTCTCCAGCTTTATAAAGGAAATGTGGACTTTGCACAGGTAAAGGAATGTATCACCTTAAGGCAAATCTGGAACTAAATGCATGCAGAAAGATTTAGTAAATTCTGGAGCATATTTGTAGTACTGCATTATGATTTGTGTTGAGATTACTGTTCGCAGTATTGCCTAATGACTAATAGGTCCTGCAACCCAAAAAGAAAATGAAATAACTAACAGAGTAAAATGAAAGACCTTGATGATACACTTTAGGGGCTAATAGTGTCTCAAATACCACAACTGACTTTTTCTAAGTACCGCCCCTTTTTGCTCTGTGATCCATTAACAGTGGAGCATGCTTGGTACTCGGTAGAACCTCTGTCAACATTCTCCTTTGGTTATGCTTCAATATGCTATGTGCTAAGTGTGTTTATGCTGACCAGAAACTTTGAAGACGATTAAATGATGTAGCTGGAGGACTGTCACAACCCTCACAGACACATTATATTGCATATAGTCACATCTTAAGTTAGCTCATGTTAGCTAACAAGCTAACAAGCTAGCTAACATATAGATATATCAAGAGGAGTTAGCCTAATGTCAGATCAGCAATGTAAACGTCACTTTGGATCAGTTAATTACATCCAAGCTCAGTGTGTTTTGAAACGTTTAATTCAATTAAATTAATTAAGTTAGTTGAGTTCGAGGACATTACTGGGTGATACAACAAAGCCCAGAAATGTACCTTTATTGAACAATTATTCAACTTGGTGCACACTAGAACATGTCCCCGACATGTATCTAAAAACCACTCACCGGCAGGATCATTATAAAATCCTGCGGCTCCTCTGCTGTGTGAGGGTCACGGAACTGGCATTGCCCTTCCAAACAGCTGAACCTTGTCACAGGTGCGATGGTCATTATCAAACATGGCTGATGTTTAGATCAGCTGTCCCTTAATGTGAGCAATCAAACAAGCTGAGCTGTCATTCTGCTCAGTGTCACAAAGAAATGTTATGGTTAAGTAATAAAAGGGGGCGATAAGACACAAAGCACATTTCAGAGGCAGAGAAAGTGTAATGCAAAGATGGAAGTGAATGAAGTCTGATGGAATTCACGGTGAAGAAGATGTGCCCACGCATGGGGAGAGAAAATATTCTAACTTCAGCCCACCCTAACACAACACTGTGCGCACACTTAAGGCCATGTCCACTAAAGCGTTTTTTTGCCAGGTGAAAATTCCAGGCGCTCCTCAGGAAAGGCCCAGCTGTGAACGCTTAAGAGTGCTTTTGAGGCGCAGCTTTTTCTCTGAAGGGATGCTCTGGTTACGTCTGGTTGCTATGATACTGAATATCCGTGGAAGTAAAAATGCTAGTACAAGGGAAAGAGGAAGGACCTGGCAGTCTATGTGGGCTCAGGGGAGGAAATATATATGAATATATATATGCAGTACATTAGCATATTTCTCCTCCACTGTTCAGCTATGTGATGGTTGGTCTTCGTGGTGTTTGTCCCACCACTCCTCCACTGTGATTGGATAGCTGGACAAAAAAGTGAGTAGAACTGCGTTTTACTCAAAGTTGAACATTTTTTAACTCTCGGGGCTCCGCGCAGAGTAGACCTTCAGTGCTTTGCCACTCCGCTGACGTTTGTAGCAAAGTGTAACTATGCGGCGCTCCCATTGCAAAGAATTTTAAAAACACTAGGCTCAGGTCAGGGCTCGACAGTGCGAGTGTTTCACTCGCATTTGTGACTAAAAATAGGTGTGTGCGAACTGTAAAAAATATTTAGGGGCACATGTGCACATAAAAAAAAATCAGCCGAAGCAGCCTATATTTTTATTAATAAAAAAATATGATAATCTAACCGAAAATGTTGGAGGAACTCCAGCCGCCTTCCCTCTTCCTTCTTCCCCGTGTGACACAGTTATAGGCGGTTTTCCAAGCCACTGTCGGCACAATGAATATAAGTCCCACTGTCGGCAGGGTGGAAATAAGTCAAAGTGTGGCGGAGGCAGGGACGGTTTTTGCTATGGGCAATGTGGCCGAAAAGAGAAAAAAAAAAAAAAAAAAAAAAAAAAAAAAAAAAAA